>NW_009933328.1:0-2845 GCF_000696875.1 Nestor notabilis
TGTGTGTAACAGGGACATGGGGCCTTGTGCTCCATGTGTGGGACGTGGGGGCCTTACATGGAGGTGTATATGTTGCTTTAGGGACACAGCTTGTACACAGAGGTCTGTGTTTTGGACCTGGGAACAGGGCTGCCCTTGCTCAGGGCTGTGTGTGTACAACCAGTTGAGGGACAGGGCTGGTGTTGCCCGTGGTTGTGAGCAAGGGCTGTGCATGCTGAGGGTGCCACACGTGTGCCCCGCAGGGCTGGTGACTGGGTGAAGGTGGGACATCCCCGAACGCCCTTGTCACCAGCAGTCACCAGACCCTGTCCTGTGGTTGCCTGACACAGGGAAACATTGATGTGTTGGCCTCTGGTGCCACGGCAACATTGGGAACTGCTCCGTGACCTGTGTTGTCGTTAAATAACAGGTTTTGGCTCCGTTTTAACCTCACAGTTGTATTGATTTGTTATATTTTTCCTTCCAGGCTAATTCAGCAGGGTTTAGCCATAAATGAGTCAGTGAGATGGACTTGCAAGTGCAAGGAGAGGAAATAAAACTGCTTTTAAATGTGTTGAAGTGCCACTTTCTGCCTTGGCTGACTGCAGAAACTTTCGTGCTGCCTTTGTACTTCTGAGTGTTTGTGGTTGGAAGCCCTTGATAAAAGCTCTCCTTAGCTGCATGCTACAATTAACCTGCAGCATCTGGCGCTTGGAATGGACTTTACTGGGCAAATCTCATGTTTCCACTGAACTGCTTTGGTGTCTTTGTGTGCACATCAAAAAGCAGAGAGGGTTTGGAAACCTAAAAGCAGGCTTTCATTCTTCCACCAGCACGGCACGGATGTGCTGCACAACCTCTGCTTGTTTGCATTTGGAGTAATTCTGTGACATTTGCAGCTCGAGGTGGTCTGGGAGCACTGCACAAACAAGTGTCTGTTTGCTAACCCAGGGGTAACGTGTGTGGGGGGCCGTGGCCTCAGGTTTTGTTCTTTGTGCTTCATGCTGCTAAATGCTAAAGTTTTACAAGCTTGTGTGGTCTGGGAAGGCTGGACTAAGCTATGAGGCTTTTTCCCTTTCTTTCTTCACCCTGTAGTAAGGAGGTTCATGTTTTATCCAGCGTTTAGCCCTTTTTCCAGGCTGGTATTTCCCTTTGCAATGTGCCTGTGAATACACAACACCCCTGGCACAGGCTGCTTGAGGAAGTGGTGAATGCTCCATCCCTGGCAGTGTTCAAGACCAGGTTGGACAGAGCCTTGGGTGACATGGTCTAATGTGAGGTGTCCCTGCCCATGGCAGGGGGTTGGAACTGGAAGATCTTAAGGTCCTTTCCAACTCTGACATTCTATGATCCTGCATTATAGGTCTCTGTATTGCATTAGTCCAGGAGTCACAGACTGGTTTGGGTTGGAAAGGACCTTAAAGCTCCTCCAGCTCCAACCCCTGCCATGGGCAGGGACACCTTCCACTAGAGCAGGTTGCTCCAAGCCCCTGTGTCCAACCTGGCCTTGAACACTGCCAGGGATGGGGCAGCCACAGCTTCTCTGGGCACCGTGTGCCAGTGCCTCAGCACCCTCACAGGGAAGAGCTTTTCCCTTCTATCCAACCTGCCCTTCCCCTGTTTCAGTTTAAAGCCATTACCCGTAGAGTCAATGCAGCTGATTCAGGTCTCTAAATCACCAGTGACTCAGGCCAGCTGCTCTCTGGCCCCTTGGTGCCTTCCTGCCCTGCTGTGTTCTCCAGCTGTGTCCTTTTCCATCTCATCATCTCTGGGTTGGTCACTGGGCTTTTTCCAGGGTGCTAATGATGTGCTGATTCCCTCTTTCCACCGCTCAGCTGAGCAACAGATAAACCCTGTTGCTCTCTCCAAAGCCTCCTGCCTGGTTGGCTTATGGATATGAATGCAATTAAACACGAGCACAACCACCACGGATGTGGCTTTGATGGACAGTGGAGCAGTGCAGCCACTGCTGCAGTCCTGGCTTCTGGATCAGCTCTCCATGCTCATTTCCTCCTGCCATAGCGTCTAAACCAAGCCTGAGCTGCTGCATATGATGTCTCCATGTTTCCTTCCTAGAGGGGTATTGGCCACTACTTGGTTCAGAGGAGATTTGCAGTGTAATGCTGTGCTGCTGTGGTTTCCCTGGCATTAAGGGTTGCCTTTGGTGTAATGACTGCAAGTTATTTAGCTGTGCTGGGCTACAGACACTGGTAGAACAGAGATTTGAATATGAAATTCTTTAATTCCCATCCTCTCTTATGCAAAAAACCCCATCTTCCTTTTCTCACAACTCAATTTTTGTTTAACTTACTTGAATTATTATTTTAAACCTCTCATCATTTGCTCCTGTGACCAAGCCTCCCATCCAGCAAGATGCCTGCTCTGGGGCTGGAGTCTCTTTCCTGAGAGTGGAGGAGAAAGAATGCTTCTGTGTCTTGATAAATTTACACATTGATATTACAGCACTTAAAATCTAATTTGAAAAGGGAAAAGTAGGCAAGCTGAGAATGAATGAGTCTGTGCTTCCCCTTGCTTAGAAATGTATAGCAAATGGTATTTTGAATTGCTGGTCCTTCTGGGAATTCAGGGATATTTAAATAGCAAAGTGCAAAAGGGTAAATAATATCAAGATAAAAATAATTCTTTCAATTCCCTGCCCGTGTCATAAACACGTTCTGCTGGATGAAAATGGAAGGAACTATAAAAAAGAAATCTGATTTACTTCTGTCTTTGTTATCCTCCTTCCTTCACCTCATCTAGTTTGAGCAGACTTGTGCATCCAGGTCTGACCCCATGAGATCTGCTGGATGGAGAGGTGGTAGAATCGTGGAATGCTTTGGGTTGAAGGCACCCTAAAGCTCCTCCA
>NW_009933329.1:0-5048 GCF_000696875.1 Nestor notabilis
ACTGCTGTAGCTGAACCCAGGACAACACCTTTCTGTATTATTGCTGAACCCACCTTGTTCTGTAACCAGAATACTGTGCACACGCTTTCAGCACAAACATTAGAGTCTGGCTGTATAAAGACTTAAACGAAATGTCTTCCTTCTGGAGATACACTGAGTTTGGCTTTGAATTCCTGTGCTTTCAAATCAGCAACATAAAATAAGAATTTTGATAGTGAAAATAAATTAATAAAAATAGGTGAAAGGCTTTTTTAGGCTCTGGATTCAAAAATATTGGAAGAATATTTCAAATTAAATATCAGTCTCTTTTATATCACAAATGCAGAGACTACACACTTTGATCAACACCTCAGAGTTGATTCTGAAGAGTAAATAGTGACTGAGGACTAACTCTGTTTCACTTTTTCTGCAAATTGTAGTATTTGACAATGAAGTTTCTCGTTACTGATGCTAAGGTGGCAGATTTTTCTTTCCTAAATTAAAATGGCTGCTCTTCTTTGCCTTTTATTTTTAAATGTTCAAAAAAAACATTTTTAAAATAACTTTTTTCCTCCTTAGCTCTTATTAAAAGGTAATGTGATTTTTAAATAATAGCTCCATCTGCTGCTAAGCTCCCCATTGATCTCTGTCATGTATGTCCCTGCCAGATATTCAGCTGTATTAGACTAGTTGCTTTTTGCAACAAGTAATATTTATTCTAACTCTCCTGGGTTATTGTATCTAGTTCACAAATAATTTCAGTAATTTCCCTCAAACTGGACAAGTCCAGCCTTTGTATTAATAGAAAATGAAGAGTATTGCTTTATAAAGTGTTTTCCCAAGATTTAACAGTGGCTGGAGCCAAAGCTATTACTGTCCCTTTCAATAATATTGTTCAATAACCATAAATCCATAGTGAAACACTTTTTGTTGTTGTTGTTTAGAACACAGAGATACAACTGAATTAGGATTAAGTTCCCTCTTCCCTCCCTTCCTGGTTTGCTAGAACATTTAGTCTGTGCTCAGAAGAACAGAATAAATTTGGCAGGCATTCATGTTTTGTAGACATTAACTGTACACAGTATCTCTCTGCCTTGCAGGGTGGAGAGATCTCTTTTTAAATCTATGCAAATGGATAATGTCCACTACCATACATTGGTGTTTAGCAGTCTCTATGTGGACACAGTCTCATGAGGACTTTTTTTGTGTTGTTCTTCAGAGCGATATTTCTCTTTACATGAGCAAGGACCTGTTAAAATGTGCCATTTGTATTTCTTTCCATTTTGAATTGAAATCTGGTCTGCTTTTAAGAGCTGTAAAGGTCTAAAGATGCAGGCAGTACCTGGAATTTCAGAGAACCTAGATATTTCCTAATTTCTATGGAAGCTAAGTCCCCACATACTTCAGGAGATGCATTTCATGCTTTGAAAAGATTCTGCCCCAAGGAGCTGTGATAATCTCAAATTCTTTATACATAAGTATTCCAGGTAATGTGCCTATTGGCTCACTGTCATGATTGCGGTTTGTCTCCTTTTATCTCCTGTCCCATCTTCCCTGAAATCAGAAAATGAGAGAAAGGTTGGGGTTGGAAGTGTTAAAGATCATCTAGTTCAGCCCCCCTGTCATGAACAGGGATATCTTCCACTAGATGAGGTTGCTCAAAGCCCCACCAACCTGACTTTGAACACTGGCAATGATGGGTCATCCACAACTTCTCGGGCAACCTGTTCCAGTATCTTAATGGAGAAGAGGGGCAGAATCACCTCCCTTGACCTGTGGGTCACACTTCTTTTGGTGCAGCCCAGGATACAGTTGGCTTTCTGGACTGCTAGCGTACATTGCCAGCTCATGTCCAATTTTTCATTCACCAATATTCCCCAGTCCTTCCCTTCAGGGCTGCTCTCCATCCATTCATCAGCCATATCATTTTGTTGTATTCATGAAGATACCTTTGTAGAAGAGGAGGCATTTCACAAATTGGGAAAAAAAGCAGGAGATCTAAGGAAAGGCATCTGGGTCAAATGGCATCATCTAAATACATGTAGGGTAGCTATTCACCATTGACCAAACAACTAGTTTGCAGTTTTGGGGCACAACATTGGGAGAAGGAGAGAAGGGCATGGAAAATACAGTTTCAAGTTTTTCAGCAGCTGAGAAATAGCAGCAGTAGGAAATGAAGCAATAAGTGAAAGACATATATACCTTATTCAGGATTTTCCTGTGTGTGAGAAGATGGTGTGAGTTGTGAAGGCTGCGTTCTCCTTCTGCTGGGAGGCTGATCTACAATGGGTGACAGCAGCAAGTTGGAATAGTAAGCAAGAAAGGCTAAGAGTGCCTAAAGCAAGGAACAACTGATGCAATGGAACACTGCAGAGAATAATGAAGATGGGAACAGCAGGCATCACCTGGTAAGTGGTAACTTATTTTAGTCTTTCCTATCCATCAGGAAAGAAAGCAGACCTCCGGACTGCAAGTCATTGTTACTGAAGGGCAGGAGAAGAAAACTTGACCTACCACACGTCTTGCCGAAGAACAGGAGAAAGGGGAAAATACTTCTTAAAGAAAATAACAGGAAAGCTATTGCACAGCCTGCTGGGATTTGCGGTGGGCCAATGCAGAAAATAGGCAGGTTGAGGTCTGCTAGGTGAAGAGCCTGTCCCTAGGTGACAGGGTGGTCCTGTAGCAGAACAGAAACTCTAAAGCGGCAGTGACTTACCTTCCTGTTCAGAAGAAACGGAGGAAGACCAAAACTTTTGAGAATTTGCTGCTTGCCAAAAAGCAATCAAAGATTCAAACAAGATTCAAGAGGCCAGGCCAAAATTTGAACATCAGTTTGTCCACAGGGAATAGGTTCAGAGAGGGGGAAAGACGTTACTGTGCCTGGTGATTTACTCTTTACTTCAGTTCCAGTGCATAAGAAATGTTTGTATTTGTTTCTAAATGCTTTCCTGAAAGGACGATGCAAAAGAAACATATTCTGAAACAATTTTATTTCTCCTTATCTACTTAGAATTTCTTTTTTTCTTCCTCCCCATTCAACCTCAAAACTGAAAGGCAGGGGGCAGAGGACACGTGTTTATTCATCTTAGTTGACAATGGACCGTCTGATAGTAGAAAGCAAATCAGTTAATCAGACGGAATCTTAATTATGAGTCAAATGCTCAGTTCTAAAAAGACAACAACTGCACAAATCTGTTTGTTTCTCAGTTGAAGCAGATCTGGACTAAGCCCTGGAATAAGACAGCTGATTACTGTGTCATTTTTACTAATGCAGAAATAACTGCTGTGATTGATGCCTTCATGGTGCCATTTGAATTGCCAAGTGAAACTAAAGGGAAGTGGTGCCAAGGTAAGGTGGTAGCTGAAATTCTGCCCAATGTTTCCTGGGCTTGAAGAATTCCCTCTTCCTTTGGTTATAAAAGATTTATGATATCGTTTAATGTAATCCAAAGTACAGTAATTGAACATGTTTCAACATGTTCATGCAGACAAGATAGCACTACTGCCTTCAAGTCAATGATGGGGATGATTTCAAGGGAGTTCTGCATGGGGTTCTGCTTCACTTGAAATGTTCTGTTGCTGATGTTGTTCCTGGAAATGCTGCAAGGTGATGGTCCACACACATTTCTCCCTTCCTTGGACCATGGAGCTTTGCCATGTGCAAGTGCATACATAAGCCTCCATGGCAGCAATTCTCACTCAGGTGCTTTGGCATCTATTTTTTAAGACAGGCTGACATTATTGAGTTGCGTTGAGGCTTCAGGTCTGTGCCTGTATCATTACTTTAGTTTTGACTTATCCTGTGGAAACCAAGATTTATCCCTCAAACTGCAAATTGCTGTTGGATGGGAAAGGACATAAGACTTAACTGGAAAGCTGTTAAGTCTCCCAAGTGTGTTTCAGTTACAAGGGTGATTTCAGTCCCTGTCTAATTCCATTTAACTGCAGGTAGGGCGGCTCTTGTTATTTGTCAGAGATCTGCTTTTCTCACACTTTGAACCATATTAAAACTTCCTTTGCAAGAATGAAGAGTCCTTGAGCCTCAGATATTTCCTCCTCTTTATGCAGGCATGTTGAAACGGTGATCAAATTAATTTCCACGCACTCTGCTCTAAAATAATATTTGTGAGATTTTTGATCTTCTTTTCCCTCAGAGCACTCACAAAGAAATTTTTTCCCTTCCCCCTGCCCGGAGTTTTTTTTTGTGCCATTTCTGGTTACTTATCATTGCTGAATGTGTGGTTGAATCTTGCTGGGATAGTGAACATACCTATGAGTATGGAAAATGCAAATTCATGCTTAATGATTATTTTACTTATTTTGTCTAGTGGTAGGGCAGATAAAGTTAGTTTTATTTGTGTCAAAAGGTTTCTGTTTCTTGACATTTTATTTCAAAAGCTTTTTTTTTTTTTTTTCCTTTTTTTTAATTCTGTTCAGTTTCTTTTCTGAAAATGGCATCACAGAAGACTGAGGCAGAAGCTAAGTTCATGCATAAGTTTTCATATGCATGTAGTGGACATCTTCACTTTTCCCAGACAGCAAAAGTCATTTACACTTCTAGGTCAACTCTTGCAAAAGAGAGACAGTTAACTCTGCTCTAGCTGAATGGCTAAATTGAATTTGAAAGTAGGAGTATTTAAATGCATAGGGAAATATAGCACGACTGCCACTGGTGCGTGTAAGTGGACTGATGATTCCTGAATTAAACAACCGGTTTTCTGGTTTGGATGTATACAGAGGAAGAAAAATAGCCAAGCATCTAACTATATAGGTCATTAAAGAGTTTCAGCATGGCCATTTCAGCTCCTTTGCTACTTAGGAAGCCCATTAAAGCATTCTCTTTGTTTTCTTAACAGCAAAATGAGTGGAAAGAACAAGCCTCATTTGCTAGTACTTGTCCCTTGAAATGAAGAATGTATCGCTTAAGATGATGCTTGTAGACACACTTCCCCAGCTGTCAGAACAAAGAGACTTTTGTGACTGATACCCATGGTTCATACAGGTCCTATTGTGGAGATTCCCACAGCCATAAATCCTGTTTCCTGTTTCTCAGGAAAGAAAGGCATTCC
>NW_009933329.1:5079-14291 GCF_000696875.1 Nestor notabilis
ATCTGGCATATGAGCATGTATGGGGACACACTGTCTAGTTCTGAGAAATACAAACCCTTTTGTTTGCTCCTCTTTGATTTTACTTCAGTGATCTCAATTCACCTGCAAGTTTGCAACTGTGTCACCTGCTAATGCTGCATGACCCCAACACCTGGACCTTGCTGAGAAGTCTGATTCTGTGCATGCAAGCTCCTTTAGTCATGTGAGTAATTATATCTGACTCCAAAAGACAGCCTGTGGAAATGGAGTTTGCTTCTGTTAGGCCAGATTTAGTAGAGTCTGACACTTTAGTAGCAATGCTCAGACTGAAGCTGTGCACCTGGAATCACAGAACAAGTAAGGTGGGAAGGGACCTCTAGAGGTCTAGTCCAACCTCCCATTCAACACAACATCAGCCATGATACACAACAAACTTGCTCAGGACTTCTTCTAGTTGGGTCTTGAAAACTCTGAGGATGGATGGTGCACAGCCTCTCTGGGATGCATGTGCAGTAACCTCAAGTTAGGATCTGATTAGTCACAGAAAAGTTCTAACAAACTGAATACAGTGTCCATCTAACCATAGTGGAATGTGAATACCGATTTATGAACAATGAACTATGAAAATTGCTTCTGACAGACTGAGATTTCAGACTGATTTCAAGGTCAGAGTAGTTAGTCTTTAAGACCTTGCATTTATCTGCTTGCAACGTTTAACAGATCCAGTTTTGCCTGTAACAGGATTTTTATCAAATAGCATCCTTGGAGTTGGTACTAAAACTTAACCTGTACTAGAAATTTTGCCTTCAAAGGTTCAATGACAGATCACGTTACATGTGTCTATCAAATATAAGTGAAGTATTTTGATATTTCACTTAAATAAAGTGTCAATCATTTAAGGAGAGAACACAGACTTCCTTCTGTCTAGAGCTTTCCACTGCAGTTGGGTAAAAGGAAAGCTGGCCATGCCTGTCATTGTAGTCTTCAGAGTTGGAAGGGATGCTTTACCTTCGTTTGATTGTACTATCTTCACGCTGTGCATATGGGTTGTTTTGCATCAATTCCACTGTTTTTCCTGTGTAGGAACATCAATCAAAGTTAAGAAAGACAAATAGTTCTGCCCAAAGCAAGGAGAAGAAAGTGTATTCATCATTTAGATGATCAGACTTATGCATGCTGAAAGTCTTAGCCTGGACTCAACTTGCTACACAGTCAGAGATGGGTAGAGAAAGGGCAGAGCATTTTGATAGACTGAGAGTTATCATCTGTCTGCTCCCACATCAGTATGCAAAACTGGACACCAATGGCACAGCTACCCAATACACAAGCAATTTAGCAAAAGATGCTTGACAACTCAACTTTGTTCTACAAACTTATTTGCATATAACACCTGACAACCAGCAGATACTGCGGTCAACTTCCCTGAACAATGACACAAACATTTAATAAAAAAAGTTTTCATTTCCTTTTCACTAAATTCTGCACCTACCCCTTTACTTTCAAATTCCTAAAAAATATGTGTATCACCACTATAAGTACATGCACAGAAATTAATCCTGGATTGCAGCTGCTTCCTTCCAGGCCCTGACACATCCATTTAACTACCATGTAGAAGTGGCACTTCCTGCCACTCACAGACTATAGTTGAATATCTCGTATTTGGGCTGACCATTCTCTGTTTCTGCAGCATATTTTGCTTTAAAACCAGTTGTGGTTAAGGACAGAGCACATGTCTTCCCTTCCCAGACCAGGTATTAAGCCTTTAATACCTCCACTCCTAGGTATATATGTGGAAAGACACAGATGCCATTTGAAATTCTCAAGTTATTCTGAAAGAAAACTGATTCATCCAATTTTTAAGTGAGGTTTTGTAATATGCAACCAGAGCCCAAGAACTTTTGATCTGCAATCAGGGTTATGAAAAATGTAATTCTTCTTCACCCTCTTTTTCTTCTTAAACTGAAAAATGACACAGGGAAAAACAGGAAGAGAAGGGGGTTATATGCAATGTATAACATTTTAGAGGAAAGCAATGGTAGTACATTGTGTTTAAAACCAGGAGTAGGTTTAACAAGAGACAGTTCTGAAAGCTGACTGAGGTGTTGATTCATTGCTAACACAGAAGTAAATTAGAACCTTCTAAAGTCTGTTCAGTGACTGAATCAAACACTACTAAATTTTGTTATTCTGAATACATATACATGGCGGCTCATTTCTGTCAAGGAAGGGGGACTAAACCTACCACACTAAATACGATTCCATGTTAGACTAACCAAAATTAAAACTATTATGTAAGTCCAAATTTCATAGAATAAATGATGATATCACTTGACATGGAAAGTTAAAAACACATGGAAAGCCTGAAAAAGACCTAGTGTTCAAATCTTTTCTTTGGCTTCCTAGAAGAAGTCTTTCCTCAGCCTCGGACTGCTAGCAATTTCAGTGTACTTTGGCTTTGTGACTTATAAACTTTTATCAGTTTGTTTTTCTCTTTGATATATTGTACCTTAAACACATTTTATGTATTAATCACTTTTGCTACATAACAGAGAAATTAAAAGTCTTGACAACTCTTAATAAAATAGGCTGTCCTTTTTTAAATAGGAGTACAGGCTACTCATGTCTTCGTTAACTACTCAGTATTTTGTCTTTTGTAATAGCCACTCAGTTTATCTTGTTGTGATGAGAATTTTGAGTAAAATAGTCTTTTACAGTTACTCCAGCTCCAGACAATCTTCATTTAATGAACATATATGAAATAAAGACAAAGTGGAAGAAGCTAGAGAGGCAGCCATTGTTTTTTTCAGACTTTCCCTCAATCAGTGTTTCTACCTGTGTTCATGTGGATACACTCTGAATACATCTTGCTCAATGCTGTTGTCTCATCAACCACACAGCAAAGACTTCTCACTAGCCTGGTGTATGTCCTTCTTCAGAAGCTGCTGTGATGGATCACATGCTGCTGCAGCACCCAAATCAGGCACTGCCAAGTGTCCATTCTCCCATTCAAGCAGTTATTTTCATTTTTCCCCTCCTAAAGCTATTCTGGTGCAAAGCTGCTCCTCTGACTTTTGCATGTCTTATTGCAGATGGGCTGATGAGAATAAAAATGACTGGTTCATGGCAGGTCATCAGTTCAAGGTACTCAAAATACTATTAATATTATAAAACCTGGGAGCTCAAAATTAGACGTTTGCTTTCTGTGTTTTAAACATAGTTTCTAAAAGGGTTACTTACTCCTAGAGAATATTTGACTTAGAAGATATCATCAGTGTATTGGCAAAGCATTAAAATGTATCCCTTGGTTTATATTCCTAATAAATGTATTGTTAGAGACAGATTTGCTCACCAATACTATGCAAAAAATGGATCTTATCTCTGTATCTGACTTAAAATGTGTTCTATGATGGCAAATCGACTCCCTTACATAGGCCACCTTTTTCATTTTTTCGTAAAAACTGCTTAAGCTTGCCTAATGCAAAACAGAATCTCTGATTCTATTGAATTAAGCTGAAGGTTTAACCAAATCCTATGGGACTAGCAACACAAAGGAATTTAGAAGCAGTGTATCCATGGTAATTTTCTAGGTTGGTCTGGAAGGCAAAGATCCACAGTCTGGCTTTCAGGAGGGAGTTCAGGACTGGGAGTGAAAGATGCTTTCCCTTGCTAAAAGCCAGGTACGTAACACCCAAAGGACAGAAGTCTGATGTGCCCTCTGCTGGTGTCGTCAGCAGGTGCTACCCTTTAAACACAGACTTGGTCCTCCTGCATGATACCGAGGAGGAAGAAAGATAGCTGTTTCTTGTACATTGACTGTCATAAGGTAAAAGGAAAAGCAAAGAACAAAGGTTTGTTTGACCTTTCATTGTCACCCTCAAAGGCCGATTCATCTTGAGCATCCATAATGAAGACTGTGTTTGGAAACGTGATAGGAAAAGGATGTAATTAATTAGCAAAATGGGGGGAAAGAGAGGGTGTCTCAGTACCCCTTTGATGCTTCTAATTGACAGCTCTGCCCTGAAAGTAGGTTGGACAGGGCCTTGGGCAACACGGTCTAGTGTAAGGTGTCCCTGCTAATGGCAGGGGGCGGTGTCCTCAACATAAAAAGACATGGAGCTGCTGGAGGAAATCCCAAGGCGGGCCACAAGGATGATAAGAGGACTGGAGCACCTCCGTATGAAGATAGTAGGCTGAGACAGTTGGGGTTGTTCAGCCTGGAGAAGAGAAGACTGCATGGAGACCTCATAGCAGCCTTCCAGTATCTGAAGGGGGCCTACAAGGATGCTGGGGAGGGACTCTTCATTAGGGACTCTAGTGGTAGGACAAGGGGTAATGGGTTTAAACTTAAACAGGGGAAGTTTAGGTTAGATATAAGGAAGAAGTTCTTCACAGTGAGGGTGGTGAGGCACTGGAATAGGTTGCCCAAGGAAGTTGTGAATGCTCCAACCCTGGTGGTGTTCAAGGCCAGGTTGGACAGAGCCTTGGGTGACATAGTTTAGTGTGTGGTGTCCTTGCTCATGGCAGGGGGGTTGGAACTAGATGATCCTAAGGTCCTTTCCAACCCTAACTATTCTATGATTCTATGATTCTATCTTAAGGTCCTTTATAACCCTAACTATTTTGTGATTCTATGATTCTATGAAATAACAATTGAATAATAGAAGGTAGAAGTGTGAGCCATCACTAGTAATTTCTGCATGGTGTTGGCTCCTGACCAGCCCCTGCAGACTGCAACATAAATCCTTATGGACAATGGCTTCCAGGTCCTCATCAGCTGCTTTACATGATCGGTTGGGGCAGCCAACTCTGTTTTACATGCCTTTGCTGACACTCGACAACTAAACCAACACAGATGCCAGGCACTCTGTTGCACCAAGGATGTAAAAAGACACAAATTTAGTGATTTGTGGGAGAGGTATTACTGTCTCCCTGCACCTGAAACATGCACCCATGCAATACTCCCTTCGGAGAGATCCTTGGAGCTAGAACCCTCTGTAACTATATACTTCTTCACCCTATATACCATGGGTAAACTTTTCATACATCTGAATGTGCAGAATCTTTTAGAACTTTTAAGTTTCTTTTTCGGGTAGCTATTTGGCAAGGTCTTTGTTCCTGAGAACAGAATTACAATAGTAAAATGACAAATGGATTTACCTAGAAAATTTAGATATAAATCCTCAGGGTACAGAGCCAAAGATATTTTAAATATTTATAACTCATTTTAAATAATCAATAAAGTAATAGTGTTATTAGGGTGAAGAGAAATCTTCTCTGTGGGATTCATGCTACATTCCCTTTTCCTGTAAAGAAGTGGATGACAAACACATGACAAATAAGTAAAATTATATGCACAGTAGCTCATCTAGGGGTGAATATTATGTTTATTTTGCACTTTTCACTTTTTAATCTGAATACAATAAATCAATATGATGGCTAGAGACTTACTTGCAGAGCAACATGGGATTTTTGGCACTGCCCTGCCAACATTAACTGCTCTCATTTAGATGAGGTGACTGGTAGTGCTGGTTTCCTTCTAATTTTTATCCCAACCTGTGCTGTCAATGTTTTTGTATTTGTATTAATAAGAAGGGTAGAGTGTATGTTTGTGGATTAATGAAGGATGAAGCAGTGTCTGAATTCAATTTATTTAATTTTTCCTTTGATGATGTATTTTCTGTAATAAATTTGAAAATCAAGGACATCTTTGGATACTTAGGTAGTAGCTAAGTGACCCATAAAATCCACTTTGTCTTTAGCTAAGAGAAGACAGGAGTTCTTTTGTCTTTTTGTTTTTTCTGAGAAGGAGAAAAAAACAAACCACAAAAAACACAAAACCAAACCACAAACCAAAAACCAACTAAACAACCCTCAAAAAACTGTTTTCCAGATCTTCTGTCTAGATATAATAAGTCTAGAAAATCTGACTTATTTGAGGAAGATTCATTATGAAAGTGCAGATTTTTTTTATCATTGTTCTTGATGCTTGTGAAGTCATACAAATAATGCTTTTATTAGCATGTTAAGACAACTGATTGAAATAAGGTAACTTGAAATTTTGGTCTCAATCTTCAACATTTGAGTATGAAAATATACATTTGGGGGACATACAAATGCATTTTAAACAGTTCCATTGTGATTTTTGTTCAACACAGAGATTTTCTCCTTTCCCTTTCCCTCGCCTTAAGTATTGAAGTATGCCACCTGCTTTGGAAATGAAGCTTAAATTTAACTATTCTGCTGTTTGCTAAACTTTTTTGCATGAGTTGAAGTAAGTTGTAATCATCGTTGTAATGAGTTTTAATTTGTTCCATAGCATTCTTCGTAATGTGGAACTGAGAAAAGACCACAGGAATTCCTCCCACCAATAGAAAGCATTTAGAATAATAGTACAAAGACTCTCTGGCAATATTGATGCTTTCCTTTATACATAACTTTATTAAATCTACATTGTGGAATAATTTTACCTAGCAGGCTTTCAGTTCACTTACAACAACTGTTTTTCAGCAGGCTGATTTTCCTGTAAGACTAGATAAGGAAAGTAATCACTTAGAAAAATGAGTTTTCCACATGCATGTGCAGTACTCTCATGGCTAGTTTCATCTTGAGAAGGTCTGGAATGTCTCCACCTTTGTTCAAGGATCTTACAAGATGCTTAATCTTACGAGAATTTATGTGAACCATTAAACTGAAAAGTGACCTTTCAGAAAGCAGAACAAGGTTACTTAGGCCAAATCCCATTCAAAGTGTTATGATTCAGTGTGTTCTCTGTTTGGCTGTATTATTTGTAGGCTGGTTTATCTTGAAAAGTTTCAAAAATCCAGTTTTCCTTGGGCATATTAAGTAAGGTAAGGAAGTCACAAAGCAAGGGTGAATAGAGAGACACAATCTGAGCAGCTAAAAAAGTTGGATAATGTTATCCTTTTGGGCCAATTCTTGGAAGTAGCCAGACAACACAGAGAGAAACTGCAGTTTGGGGAATTTGCAGTAGAGAAAGATTTACGGGTTGTAGAAGGACAAAGCAGTGAATTTTTGTAAAAAATTTCTAGGTGATCTCCCACTTACCTTTCCTTAATTTCCAGCTAAATACAAAATTTGTCTTCTGTGACTCTGATGCTGACAAACACAAGTATATAACTTTTCCAGACAGTAAGAAGGAAAATTCATGAGCCTCAGAAACAGCAAGTGTCTGTGTTCTTCCGGAAGAGAGGCTTGAAAAGAGTGCAGTGAAATGGCTGAAAGATTATCTGGCATATATGTTTCTCGGCAGGTTAAGAGTCAGAACCAGTATTTTCTGAATGGGTTCAATTAAATACTCTACACATGGAGGGTGTAAAGTTTAATACCAAATTTACTTATCTGAAGACACGGGATTTCTAATTTAGCAGAGCGATACAAAATATACAGAAAACACAACAGAAATATAAGTTACACCTAAAAAAAAGACAGCGCTTGCAATGGATAGTTCAACCACACCACCACTGTGATTCCCATTACCTGTCTCTATAATTTGTTCACTGCCAGGAGGCTGGGCACCCCCAATCACTGAGAAGGAATAGGTGGGTTGAAGACAGCTCAAGCCTATTGCTGACTTCGAAATGCTTCTGATTTTTTAGTTTTCATCCTTTATGTTGGTATTCAGTCTCCGCCCATGCTGGTATGGCTAACCCTGGGAGACATTCACACGCTTTCAATAAACTCAAGAAAAAACATTTACAACTGATACACTGTAACCACTCAGCTTTTGATAACTGTTTATCTAAAATCAAGGCTGCTCCCCCATGGTCCTTTTTGTGTTGAGATGAAGTCGGCTTTCATTGCAACAGCTGTGGTCAGTCACATCCTGCATTTCCCCTGAGCTTCGTGAACAGGTCTCTCTTGCCCATCTCCATTGAGTCTCCTTCCTTCCTTTCAGATGCTTACTGGTCAGTCACAGAAAGTGGAATGCATCGAGTAACAGCACTTTGGAGTTAATACTCTTTTACCCACTTCTCTGCAGAGCTTGATAGGGATATTGAAGAGATCCTGCAGCCAGATGGCTAGAGAGAGAAGACTGACATGGGAGTTGCTATGGTGAGAAGGGACTGGTGATTGCTGCAATTTTTTAAGGTGGCTATAACAAAAAGTTGTCCATGGATGCTGCCAACCAGCATGGGGAATAGTCGGTGAAATCTGAGCGAAAATCCAAAAACGGATCAAAATGGACACAGAACAATAAAACCTTTATAGGCAAAGAAGAAAGCTGCAGTTTTCCTCTTGGTACTGCTGATGTAGGAGTTAACATGAAGCACAGGCTGTAAAAAGATTCACAGTGCAATAAAGAACATATGTCTAAAGCTCAAGGGAGCTCTGCTAGTTACCTGCATAGACAGCAGCTATGAAAGTTGGAGTAGGACATCCCCAGCCTACTCTTTAGCTGCACTCGTTAAAGTTTGAGTTTTTTGTTATTTGAAATATACTTCAAGAACTGTCATCACAAAGATGCTTGAACTGTTTCTCATCTCTGCTAACCTTCATCAAATATGTCTTTACGTGCACAGGTGATTTGTGCCTAAAAGCCCACGTGTTCTTAAGCATATTTGAAGGTCTGTTTGATATACCAACCGGCTGGATTAGTAAATTTTTCTAATTTCCACTAAAAGTTCCTCTAGGTGAAAGGTGCATGTTTTTGTTTAAATGTTTGAAGGATGAGAGACATTTATCTAAATATTTTGCAAGCTGCCAATCATTTGTGTGTAATGATATCCTGTTTATGTTCATGTACATGTTTAATCTTATGCCTGTCAGGAGCACTAAAAATGCCCAACCAGTATATGCAAATCCGGTTAAACATTAAAATCAAAGTTTCCAGGACCTTAACATGTGGCTGAACACGTGGTTCCAGGACCTCAACAGGTACTCCTGTTTGAAAGGAGGAGGGAATAAACATTAACAACCTACTCATCCTTGTCTGTTATTCCACCTGTCTCCTTTTCAATTCGCTTCTCGTTGCGTGCGAGGGTATTGTCCTTGTCCTCCCCCGAGCGAAGAGAAGCCGTGACCGGGTCGGCGGTGGGGTGCGTGCCTCCCCGCGTCGGCTTCATCCTTCCTTCTCTGTGCTCGACGGGCGGAGTTCTTTAGACTTCTTACCGAACCGGGCTGTGTGACAGCCGCGTGGCCCCGCGAGCCCTCAGGTGTCCCAAAACACGCGACATGCAGGTGCCGGCCTCGGTCCAGGTGCCGGCCGCAAGCAG
>NW_009933330.1:0-10676 GCF_000696875.1 Nestor notabilis
GCCCCCCTGCCTCTGTCTTTGCCCCTGCCCAGGCGCCGGAGTATTTCGGCGAGCTGCTTCGGGCACCTTTGTGGGCCCCCGGCAGAGGCACTGGACTGTCCCGTCCGTACCCCAAGAGATCTGTGGTGGCTCCTGGAAACTGGGGCGCCTTCCTGCCCTGGGCACCACGCTGAGCCACGGAAAGCTCCTGAGCCCTTGCTCATGGCTCATCCTGCTGCTCTCTGGTTTTTAACTTCGTTCCATAGCGGGGAGAGGGGATATAGAAATCAAATCTATGACTCGGTTTATTCGCTTTCCTGTTCGGGACCTTTTGCTGTCTCTGAAATACACTTTAGTACTGTGGGCTTTGTTTCAGTCATCTCGCTCACCTGCTCCCGTGAAGTGGGTCAGGCTTTTGCCAGAGCTGAAACTATTCGGGATCTCCGAAATAGCACAAGATCCTAGCTGCCTTCCCTGCCTAAGAGCAGGAGTGACTTCACAGGCTAACGCAGTCACTATTTTAGTGACTAAAAAATTCAAACCCATGCTGTGTGTGGCTGGATCTTTCAGGACATGTTACAAATAAGTTTTCCTTACAGTAAGAGCCCCTTTTCCTTCAGAGGCCAGATTCTGTGCCACTAACCTCTTCTGCTGTTCTACAGCATATTTTGCAGTTCAAAGTGAAATGCAGTTGTACTATAGGTAACCTTATTTGTATTGCTATGTGAGAAACATGTTTCTGGGGGTATTTCAATACTTGATAGACAAAAAGAAAACTTCTGTAACTGCTGTAACTCTTGCCTGTTACCTGCTTGTATGATCTATGTACAGTGGTTAATCTCATTACAGGCATTACCTTATAGCATGTGCATGTTAATATGTGCAGACATACCTGCAAAATGTTAACAGTGTGCCTTTGTCCTTGTTTCCCATCCTGCTGTTGGCTCTTTGACAAACCTAGCAGAAAGTCTTGAAAAACACAGTTGTTTTGATGACTGGATTTTAGCTTGCCTTTCTGTTGCCTTCAATTCCACAGGTTCTTCTGGAACTTAAGTGTTGTATAAAAGCAACACAAAAAATGCTTCTTAGAGATTTAGTTCAGCCTCTGTGTGTGCATAGGCTGACAGAGCACTTCTGTGTGTTCTCCTTATGTGGTACTGCAATATCCCTCTCCTTTTATAGGCTTCATATGGGGGGACCTGCTAGCATTTTCTCCATGGGAATACATGGTGGAAAATAATTGAGTACCATAGGCTTGTTGAATGACTAGTGTATTCAGCCTGTTTCAGTGTGGGATGGGTAATAATTAAGACTAAATTAACATGAAGGAGAGTAACATTCTGCAGGGGGCAAGTCCTGTGCTCCATGTTACAGGAAGCTGACTTTGAACAAGCTGAGCAGGGGGAGCTCAGCATCAGGCATAGCACTAGAGATAATGAACTCCTTTAGTTTAGTGGGGTGACTTGTGAGAATTGAGCTGAGGGTACTGAAATGAATACTTGCCTTCAATCTTCCACTTGTTTTCAAGATCAGTATGGCAATGGTGACTCAAATGTCAACCTTTACTCACTTATGATAACAGAAGATCTAATCTGGTTAAAGATACTGATAGTGGATTCTTCATCTGACTTAGGCATCTTAAATTAGATTTTTAGTGACTTGTTAAGGCTAGCCTTTCTTTGTTCTGGCTCAACAGGTAAGCCCAAGTGTGTCTATTTCTTCTAGAACAATAAATTAATCCGCCAACTGGTAACTCTTGGGTAAATCTGCAATGAACTGCTGTACCTCAAAGCCTGTGTCTTGCATGTGCCCTAGTTGTGTTGCCTGAACTGAACAAAGTAATTAATAAACAAAGTTTGGGATTTTTAAGTTGCTACAATGAAATGTAATTCCTGTACGTAAGGATGTGAACATCCTAGTCCCCTTGATCAAGGGGCTTGATTAGAAAAGGGTTTTTGGTTTCAAAGTCTGGTGACTACATGAAGTGGATATTAGGATGCTGTAACTTGGATATGGTTCTTTCACAGACTTGCGCAGGATTCAAGACCTGAGAAAATGGCATTGGCAGCAATTGATCCACAGCAGGTATGTCTGAGTTAGCATCATAGTTTTTTATGTCTAGTTCAAAACAACAGGCATCAACTAACCTCTCCCTCTCTTTTAAACAGAACATTGTATCGAGGGTTGTCAGTCTTCCCTTGGTGAGCTCCACCTATGATATGGTGTCCACAGCTTATATCACTACAAAGGATAACCATCCTTATCTGAAGTCAGTATGTGAGATAGCGGAGAAAGGAGTGAAGACAATTACTTCAGTAGCCGTGACAAGTGCTATGCCTATCATCCAGAAACTGGAACCACAAAGTAAGGCAAAGATGGAGCTGTTAAGTTTAATTCAACCAATAGCTTTATATATCCAGGTGTGCTTAGAGTTTAGCATGGCCATGCTGGTCTGGAGTGCTATTTCAGGTAGCTGACTGAACTTGTTGCCTGTCTTGTTGAGCAACAAATTGCAGATGGGTATGATGTAACAACACCCCCCACCCCACGGGGAAAGAAAAAAAACCCTCAAACCAAAAATCCATAGCCAGAGCAGAATCCAGCCTTCATAATGCTGAACTGGCTGACTCATCTTGATATCTGAGAGGGTTACATAGTTTCTTGCTCAACACCTTGCTTGCCCTTCACTTGGTTTCAAATGCTACTTTTGTACTTTCTCTCACTGAGGACAAGTCAGGTTAAATTTGGCAACTGTGTCATAAGGATCTTGTAACCATGAGGCTGGTTTCATGAAGTGGCAGAAGGCCAGGTTCTTCAGCTTGTTCTTACAGTTGTTTGTATCAAATGGATTTTCTCCACCTGCAAGTGAGTTTTTTTACTGGCATTGTAAACCTGCCTTGTTCTTGGGCCTTGTCTCAAATCTCACTGAAAAGGGGAGGAAACTACTTTAAAAGCTTTGTTTCTGTTTCAAGAGGAATTTGCAGTTGAAGTTATGGAGTTACTTATACTAAGGAGAAAAAAACCCTAACAAAACAACAACAAAAAAATTAAACTTTATTTTTATTTCTTTTTTAGTTGTTGTTGCCAACAACTATGCATGTATAGGTCTAGACAAAATTGAGGAGAGACTGCCTATACTGAATCAACCCACTGACAAGGTAAGTTCTTTCCGTGTCCATATGCTGAGCAGAATTATCTATGCTTGCTCTTTTCTGTTATCACTAAAAATAGAGAGACAGATTTTATGCCTGGAGCACAGCTTAGAAGCAGTGATGAAGTGAAAGGTGTTTCTGTAGAATTGTTTGTTGCCTTTGGGAGGTCATTAAGGCTTTTTTTTTTTTTTTCTTTTAAAAGAACAACCACCTTGCTGACCATCTGACAGATCTGCCTGTCTGTAGGTGCTGTTCACTGGTGGGCATCTTCTCAAGAAATTTCAGTCCTTGTCTGTTTCCTGCTCTGTGTGAAGCAAATAGTACCCTGAATTACTGCAGTGAATTGCATTCACTTAGGTGTTTGGAGCTGAAGGCTGTGTGGCAGTCTTATTTCGTTTCATCTTGTACATGTTTTCAGGACAGAATTTCTCCTTAGATCACTGATACCTGTACAAGCTGTCACATAAACTTGTATTTTGTGGATTATGTAGCTCTGGCTAGAAATCTTTAGGGAATCAAACTGTTTCCTATGGCAGGTTGTTGCCAATGCCAAGGGTGTAGTTGTTGGAGCCAAAGAAGCTGTAACAACCACTGTGTCTGGTGCCAAGGAAACTGTTGCTCACACAATCACTGGAGTTATGGGCAAGACTAAAGAAGCAATGCAAGACAGTGTAGAAATGACCAAGTCAGTTGTCAACGGCAGCATTAACACTGTCCTGGGAAGTCGTGTGGTGCAAATGGTGAGCAGTGGAGTGGACAGTGCTCTCACTAAATCGGAGACCCTTGTAGACCAGTATCTCCCACTTACAGAAGCAGAACTAGGTAAGACCAGTTCAAGGTTTGGTTTTCTTGGGGTTTTTTTTGTTAGCGTTTTTTTTGTGGCTTTTTTTTTTTTTGGTGTGGGGTTTTTTGTTTGGTTTTTTTTTTGTGGGTGGCTTTGTTGGTTTTTTTTTTTTTTTTTTTTGAATGCTTGTATTGGGGAGAAGCAAGCAAATTTGCATTAATTACTTACAGTAGGGAACGGGGCATGTGCTTCCCAAACTGCCTTTTTGCTTGCTGGTCATAATAGCATATTATTCATAAGGAAGCAGGTTGGAAGTAAGGATTTCCATGTATGGTGGTCTATCAACCTTCCCTGGCACTAAAGGACTACTAACCACGTCCAGTATTTGGCTGTTACTAAACAAATAAAATGACCTTGGGCCTTTTAAGTTTTCTTCCATTAGTCAGTTTGCTTCCTTTTTACATATCTAGAGAAAGAAGCAGCAAAAGTTGAAGGTTTTGAAACTGGAGTTCAAAAGCCAAGCTACTACATTAGACTAGGATCCCTGTCTTCAAAGTTTCGCACACGTGCCTACCAACAAGCCTTAAACAAAGTTAGAGATGCTAAGCAGAAAAGCCAGGAGACCATTTCTCAGCTCCACCACACTGTTAATCTGGTAAGTTTAGCTTTCACTTGAGGTATAAAACCCAAATGTTGGCATAGCTTGAGTCCAGCAGAAAATGGCAAAAATAGGCATAGGAAAACTAGAATTGCTTTTGGACTAAATGCATTCTCTAAGTATAAAGCATTTCTTGTTCAGTGCTTTTTGCCATCATTCAGGAGAGGTCCTCAGTTGGGCTGAGCTGTAAACTAACTAGCTATTGCTTGTAAATTTAAGCACTGCAGAAATAGAAGTGACATGTTGAACATTATATTGCTGTTCTAGAGTGCTGGGTTTAACAGGCTTCTTTCAGTGAAGGAAGTGCTTTGCAATTTAGAAACACTTCAGTCCTTCAAGTTCTTGTTAATAAAATGTCAGATTCCTTATGCCTTGCTCTTCTTGCTGTGGGTGTCTCTGAGCATTCTTGGGTATTTCAGTAGTCTTACCCTAACAATGTACAGTACAAACTGTACATAAAGTTATGGCCTTCTATATACTTTCAAATCCTTGAATAGGATGCTGGTGGGGGAGAGGGAAATAGCTGATGCAGCACTACATGATGTCTCAAAACTGTTTCTAGTTTTCTCCTGTGAAGAGAGGGTACACACTGTTATATTCCCCAAACTTATCTATGATGAACTTTTGAAGTATTTAAAAAGGAGGTTATGAAGCTGGTAAGGTAAGGTGGCCCTATTGCAACTGCTTGGACTTTGCTTTACGTCCTTATTTGGGTGTTTTTCAGATCGAGTATGCCAGAAAGAACATGAATAGTGCCAATCGGAAACTTCTTGATGCTCAGGAAAAGCTTTATCAATCCTGGGTAGAATGGAAGAAAAATACAGGCCAAAATGATGGTGATGAACTGCAGAGTGCTGAGGTAAAGAGAAATAAACCAGAAATAAATGGATCACATACTGCTAAGGTAACAGCAAACTAACAGTCCCCAAAGTGCGCAGCATCTTAACAGCACAGAAGCTTATGTGCAAGTGTGGCATCTGAATGCTGAAGCTCAGGGCAGCTGACTAGTGACTACTATGAAAAGTAGAGGACACCCAAACTCTTAAATGACTCTATTTCCTGCCAACACTCTGGTGTTCATTCTCCTTCCAAGAGAATGCTCATCCTGTTCAGCATGTAAACCTGTGTTGGGATATGCATATCTAGATCAGCTAGGACTTGCTCACTTGATATGGCCAGACCAGAAATAAGTTTTTCGGCATAAAGCAGTCTTAGGTGCAGGCTCACTGAGTCTTACATGTAGCTTTAAATAGAGGCTCATTGGTTAGAATGTACTTGCCTGTTGTGACGTGTCATCCAGAGTTGAAACAAGAGCTTACTTGTCTGTCACTGGGTAGAAACTACCAGTGTTTCTGATCCACAAAGTACTTGAGCACTGAAGAAATATCAAGTACTTTAAAGTCTCCGACTTCTGATGCTTAAGACCTATTTTATTACCTGCTATAGCTTTATGTACATCCCCTTTATTTTGATTCTTTGTGTATCTTGAGCCGCATAAAGCTGCCACAGTCATAAAAAGATACTAATATGTTGTTATGCTTTTTGTTTCCAGCTTATTGAGTCAAGAACTTTAGCTATAGCACGGAGCCTCACTCAGCAGCTTCAGACCACCTGCCTCACGCTGGTCTCAAGCCTACAGGGGCTGCCACAGAATGTGCAGGATCAGGTTTACAGTGTTGGGTCAATGGCAGGTGATGTCTACCAGAGTTTTCTGTCAGCATCTTCCTTCCAAGAATTATCAGACAGCTTTCTTGCCACTAGCAAAGGACAGCTGAAGAAAATGAAGGAGTCTCTGGATGATGTGATGGATTATCTTGTAAACAACACCCCGCTCAACTGGCTGGTAGGTCCCTTTTACCCACAACTGCCTGGCATTCAGCATGCTGAGAGCAAAGGTGAAGGGGAGAAAATTTCCAGCCAGAAAGACAAACAGCCTGAACACACTAATGAATAAACTGCATAGCATGCATGTACTCTGCTGACTGACCAAACATGTGGCCTTAGCAAGTGTAGCTGTCAAAAAAGCCTTGGAGAAAAATCTATAATCATGGAGTTGGGGAAGTGATGCAGAGAAGGGGTACTCTCACAAATGGCTAAACTACATGGGACAATAATGTCCACTCTAAAAATTCAATCTGTCTCAAGTGCCTAAATGTTGACAGCTTACAGTTGTCAAGATGCCTTGTTTGTCAAATTAAGAAACCTTGCTGTGCTTTTTAATGGTATTAATACCATTGGTCTAAATGAAGCCTACCATAGCTAAAAGCATTTGCTTTTTTGCTTAATCTGTGACAGAATGATGTATAAGCCTTAAATACTATGAAATGCATTTAAAAGCCCTGCAATCTAGCTAGGTATGCTTAAATTCCATGTTTGTTGCAAATAACATATTTAACTGTTATAAATCTGACTCTCAAATTCTGCTGCTACACAATTCATGACAAAAGTTCTCTTGAGTGCAGAATTCTGAAGCTGAAAGTGGGGTTTCTGAATGAGTCAGCTGGAGTTACTTAAATGCTGTGGCAGTATTAAAATTAACTCTATAAACTTCACTGTTGTATAATACAGTAACCTGATCACAAGTCATAGAATATCTCAAGTTGGAAGGGAATCATAAGGATCATGGAGTATAACTCCCTGCTTCTTGCAGGACTACCAAAAACTAAACCATATGACTAAGAGCATCATCCAGATGCTCCTTGAATTCTGACAGGCTTGGTACCATGACCACTTCCCTGAGGAGCCTGTTCCAGCCACTGACCAAATCGTTATCAATACTTGTTGGTTTGTGGGGTTTTTTGGTTTGTTTTTTGTTTGTTTTTTTTTTTTTTTTTTAATGCAGTATGAAAGTGAGATTCATGCTGTTTGTAACCATGTGCCTGCTGTTGTGTGGATTGTTGTTTTGTTGTAGCTGTCGCGGGGTTTTTTTAATTAATTTTGTATGTTAGTAATAAATGCTTCAGTAGCCCAAGTCTGTCTCCATTTCAGTGATGTTTAAAACAAATGTAACTTGCTGTTCTGTGACCCCTTCAAACTGGGTCCAGCAGAAAGCAAGCTTGAAATGCAGATGAAGTAGACATGCATTAAAAATGTATTTGTGTGTGTGTACACCTAAATAGGTAAGATACTGCTGCAGCATTTCCCTTTTCCCTTTGAGTTCCTGTGCATCCTTCCATTCCAAATCTTAGCTTTACTGCTGCTTTTGTGGTTCTTGCTGTTGCCTACCTTTTAATGATGACCTAAGCTGTGAGCTGATGGATGTTCTGATATTGAAAAGAGAAGGATATGAGTAAAAAAACCCTTGGGTATTTTGTGTGCATGAAACTGACGGCTACCTGCTTTGGCTGTTGGCTCCTTATAAACAGTATATATGCCTCAGCTGCAAATGCCAGTTTTGACCTGGTTAACTTCATTTACCCTCTTTTGAACTTGAGTGGCTAACGTAACATTAACACTCAGCTACTTGGGTGGAGCTGTTCCTCAATAAATCCTGTGAACCCCTCCCCTGAAAGAGAATTACAGACACTAAGAAACAAGCTTTCTTGATTTAGGGCTGTCCAGGTAAGTTGTGTCTGTGTTCTTCAAGCATGCCCTGTGCAACTCTTGAGTTTCAATCATTTAGTGTAGCAATGCTGGCCACCATTTTCAAAACAGGTCATCAGCTAGAGTGAGGCAAAAATGGAGTTGAGAGGAAGCTTGTCACTTCGTGACATGTTGCTATGTGAAACAATACATCCACCTGGTACAGTGTAGGCACTAAAGCAAATTAGATGTAGTTTAGCCTTTTAATGTGAGAGGGCTTGCTTAGCTGTTAAAGCTAGCTAGAAGTATTAGGAAAACTGTTTTAAGCACAATGTTAAAAAACCCGAACAAACTGTAACCAGAGCGGATTAGATATAGATCCTGTAATTTCTGCCTTTAACTACTTGGGTTTTGTAAGGCAGCTGTTCAAAATGACATTAACATAAGATGGTGAGATACTCCTTTCCAGCTAAAGCCTGAGTTAATGCTTTTGGAATTCTTTGAGCAGTTAATTCTGTTTATGTATGAGTCCAGCAGAAGAATATAATTTATCTCTGTTTATAGTAGAATTTATAGAATGCATCCACTGTTGTAGAGGTGCTAAGGAACAGAATTGGACTACTCAGGCAGTTCAAAGAATTCAAATTCTTCTATGTGTTTTAAATTCTGATGGCTGTGGGCCTTAATTTTGAGGTGATCAAAGACTCAAAGTCTCTGGATTGAAATCATTAGGCTCTTCTCATAGGACAGCATCCACTGCTTAAAATGAATTGTAATTGTAGCTTGCATGGATATCTTCTTGCTGATAATTTAGTATAGCATATCCCTAGACTCCAGTTATAAGTTTACAGACAAAATGTCATGGTTTAAATCCAGCAGCAACTCAGCACCAGGCAGCTGCTCACTCACACCCCACCCCCTTCCCTGGGTGGGGTAGGAGAAAGAATTGGAAGAATGTAAACCCCACAAGTTGAGATAAGAACAATCCAGTAACTAAAATAAAGTACAATGTAATAATAATAGTAATAATAATAATTATACAGGGAATAATAAGGGGAGAGATTATAAAACTAAGAAGGGGAAAGGAGGGAAAAAAAAACCCCAACCAACCACACAAAAACCTCAGCAGTAATCACAGTGTGATTGCTCACCACTTACTGACTGATAGTCAGCCCGACCCCAGCAGCGACTGGTCTCTTCTGGGTGACTCCCCCCCCAGTTTCTATACTGGGCATGATGTGCTGTGATATGGAATACCCCTTTGGCCAGTTTGGGTCAGGTGTCCTGTCTCTGCTTCCTCCCGGCTTCTTGTGCCCCTCCTCACTGGCAGAGCATGAGAGGCTGAAATGCCCTTGATCAGATAAGCACTACTGAGCAACAACTAAAACATTGGTGTGTTATCAGCACTGTTCTCAGACTGAAGCCAAACCAAACAGCACTGCACCAGCTACTAGGAAGGAAATTAACCCTATCCCAGCTGAAACCAGGACACAAAATGTGATATTTTTATCTAGCACAGTTAAAGTGACATGGACAGTGGGATTGAGTGTGCCCTCAGCAAGTTTGCCAATGACACCAAGCTGTGTGTCTCAGTTGATAAGCTGGAGGGAAGGAATGCCATCCACAGGGACCTGGACATGCTTGTGAGGTGGGCCAGTGCCAGACTTACGAAGTTTAACTCAGCCAAGTGCAAGGTCCTACACCTGGGTTGAGGCAATCCTAGGCACAGCTACAGGTTGGGCAGAGAAGAGATTCAGAGCAGCCCTGTGGAGAAGGACTTGGGGGTCTTGGTTGATGAGAAACTGAACATGAGCCAGCTTCAGCGTGCACTTGCAGCCCAGATATCAACTGTATCCTGGGCTGCATCAAAAGAAGCGTGACCAGCAGGTTGGAGGTGGTGATCCTGCCCCTCTACTCTGCTCTCGTGAGACCTCACTTGGAGTATTGTGTACAGTTCTAGTGTCCTCAGTATCAGAAGGATATGGAACTGTTGGAGCAAGTCCAGAGGAGGGCCAAGAGGATTATAAGGGGTCTGGAGCACCTCCCGTATGAAGACAGGCTGAGAAAGTTGGGATTGTTCAGCCTGGAGAAGAGAAGACTGCGTGGAGACCTCATAGCAGCCTTCCAGTATCTGAAGGGGGCCTATAAGGCTGCTGGGGAGGACTCTTCATTAGGGACTGTAGTGGTAGGACAAGGGGTGATGGCTTTAAACTGAAACAGGGCAGGCAGTGCATGCTTGCAGCCTAGAAAGCCAACCGTATCCTGGGCTGTATCAAAAGACCAGCAGGTCAAAGGAGGTGATCCTGCCCCTCTACTCTGCTCTTCTGAGACCTCACCTGCAGTACCGTGTATAGTTCTGGTATCCTCAGCATAAAAAGGACATGGAGCTGTTGGAGCAAGCCCAGAGGAGGGCCACGAGGATGATAAGAGGACTGGAGCACCTCCCATATGAAGACAGGCTGAGAAAGTTGGGGCTGTTCAGCCTGGAGAAGAGAAGGCTGCGTAGAGACCTTATAGCAGCCTTCCAATATCTGAAGGGGGCCTACAAGGATGCTGGGGAGGGACTCTTCCTTAGGGACTC
>NW_009933330.1:10765-16124 GCF_000696875.1 Nestor notabilis
GTTGCCCAAGGAAGCTGTGAATGCTCCAACCCTGGAGGGGTTCAAGGCCAGGTTGGACAGAGCCTTGGGCGACATTGTTTAATGTGTGGTGTCCCTGCTCATGGCAGGGGGGTTGGAACTAGATGATCTTAAGGTCCTTTCCAACCCTAACTGTTCTATGATTCTAAGTTTAGATTAGATCTAAGGAAGAAGTTCTTTACAAGTGAGGGTGGTGAAGCACTGGAATGGGTTGCCCAAGGAAATTGTGAATGCTCCAACCCTGGCGGTGTTCAAGGCCAGGTTGGACAGAGCCTTGGGTGACATGGTTTAGAGTGAGGTGTCCCTGCCCATGGCAGGGGGGGTGGAACTAGATGATCTTAAAGTTCTTTCCAACACTAACTATTCTATGATTCTGTGTTGAAAATTACAGGAAACAGTTGGTCCCATCTGCAGCAAGGCAGATAGATAAACTAGATGAAATGGAACAGTGTCAAAGGCTCATAGTTACACAAAAACTAGGATGGTAAAAGGTAGAATACTGAAGAAATAATTATCACTGGCAAGGTTATTTAGGGCTTTTTTATTGAGAATTCAGAAAATTACTTATTCTCTTCAGAAGATCACTCAAAAATCATTCATGCTAGTTGAAACTTCCCATTTCCAGGCTAATTTAACAGAGAACTACTATCATTGCTACAAAACTTTTGCTACAAAAGTTTTAAATATAAGCATATGTAAACATCTCCATATGGTATAGAAGTTTCACAAGCATCATATAGCAGCATACACACTGGACAAATCCAAATTATGAAATTGGTGTAAGGACTGGAGTTGCAGGGGTATAGCTAGTTTGCCTGAAACTAAGGAACAGTTTAAAGCATTTGAAATCTCTCCCATTCCTTAAGATGACTTCTTTGCAATAATCCTTACCAAACTGCAACTTACTGTAATACTATATAGCTAGTAAAATAGGTTAAAGGATTTGGAAACAACTGATGAATTATTTCTCTTTATTTTTTATTAAAACAAACAAATAACAGAAACCAAACCTAAATATCACAAACCCCATCCAAAAACTAATTAAAAAGAGGAAATGGAACCTAACTTATTTAAGTATGATCTGTTGGTCATTTGCATGATCAGAAAGACTTACATGCAGCAGCTTACTGGAGGTTTTGTGCACAGTGTTTTGTTAAATGTATTTCTTTTCATACTAAGATGGACATTTCATTTCTTTTGGATACTACAGTCTTGACTAAAACTAAGTGCTTGTTCTGGAAGAACAGAATAAGAACCATGTCTCAAATTTCTAGTCGTTCAGTTCTGAAAATGAACTTTTAGGCAAGAAAAAAATTGATTAAAGTTAGGTTATTATTGCCATCAACATTTGTATATGAAAACAGCAAAACACTGAAGTACGTTGTGCACTACTCATTGCAAAGATTTTGCAAGTTTTACACTATTCAGTATAAATGATCTACCTGCATCTTACGGAGAAATGGCATGAAGAGTCATATCTGGCCTTATTCTTTTTTGCAAGAATTGACTTACTGCTTTGTTTCATCTTCCTATCAACTGTGAAACGTGGTATGGAAGAGAAGGTCCTTTACCTAAGCAAGCCCGTAACACCAAGGGTTGTGCACTGATTTGGTTAGACTGGTGCTAATCTCTCCATGTTCAAAATGGAGGGAAATCATACTGCCATCAACACTGTTTTACTCTGAAGCTAACAGATACACACCAGTTTGAAATTCTTTCATGGTTATGAACATCTATGTATGCACACATACTTTTAACTATGTTAAAAGCTATGTGTGCATTAAGGAGATAAAAGAAAGCACAAACTTACATTTGAGAGCTTATCCTGTCATCAGTAGAAACAACATGGGTTTAAGTAATGGAAGTATCTAAACCTAAGATATAGAGAAAATCATATCTGGTCAGACAGTTACTGGACATGGTCACATACCCTGTTCAGTGTAAGCACAGAATAAACCAATTCGTTCAAACCGTTTATTTGGACACATTTTTAAATGAGTTTGCATATGGACTATTTGGCCTTAGTTTTGTTAGGATATCCCAATTTGTATTGCAGTATGAAATACCAGGTCATGTGCTAATAGTGGGAAAACTTACTAAATTGTTTAAGGATAGTAATTAGAGTTCTAGGTAAACTGCCTTAAGCAGAAAGATGCAAGACAATTCTTGCTGGTAGAAAGATGTGTTACCCTGTTCCTAGCGCTTTTTGATTTTTTTGAAGATTACTGATCTCATTTTGACCAAGCTTAGGTTCTCAAGTGGTCTACATATTTCGTTGTATTTACACTAGCACCTGATGAGTGACATGCTGCTTAAATTCTTCTAAAGCTTGGCTTTACTATTTTGATTAATATTTCTAAGTCCCTGGTGCCTGATAGCTAGCTGCTCTCTAAGGAATTGAATGAGTGGTTGCAGTCTACAACCTGGTAGCTGAAACAGTAATCCCTTTATCCTTTGATGTGTTCTCTGTTCTTCTCACATGTCTTCATAGCGGGCAAAGCATAGATTTGTCTTGCATATTTTCATAAAAGTAAGTCATAAGCAAGGTGTTTTGCAGTTAGGAAATGAATTAAAACTGCTTCTCCAGTCAGCACTGAGTTTAAGTTACACAAATGCCTAGAAGCCTGTTCAAGTTGCTGCTTCTTTGCACATGCAGAACCAAAGTGCTGTCAGCATGCAGCAGTCATTACGTGCTGACACTGTGCCTCACTCCAAGTATGTTACATCAACATTAAAGCTAACCATGAATCAAAGTACAGATAAAAGTATTGTTCACTTTGGGAAAAAAAGCCCCATCTGGTTATGAGTAAATTGCTTAATTATATCCCATTTTTCAGAAGTGCCTAAGTAATGTAAGTCCTACTAAAGGGACTTAAGGGTTGGGACTTAAGCTTCTAAGTGTATTAGCCAACATTTTTAGAAGTGTGTAATATCCATGTATCCACTAATGTCTCTGGCAATTCCTGAAACCTGGTGCTGCTTAACAGTGCAGAATACTGTACACACAGTTAAATCAGAGGCAAGAGTGGGATTGTTTCCTCAGGAAAGGCTTGATGTGGTAGGCAGGCAGAACAGTACCCAGCACTCTATTATCAGGCTCCTCAGGGTAGGTTCCTTTGTATGTTGCTCATTGCTCCCAAGGAAAGAAGAAAGGCAAAATAAATTTTAAAACTTCCTTTCTTAATTTTCTAGTGGCCAGTTTCACTAAATACACCCCACTAAGTTAAGCTCTGTTCCACCTCTCCTATAAAATCCTGTATTCTAAGCAACTGATCTGCATCTTACAGTGTATGGTCTGTCTGAATGCTATGTGATTCTTATGTGGCTGTGCATATTTCACTATTCAGTATTTTGGGTCTGATTTCTAGAGATGCTAAGCATTTCTGTCTCCTGAATTCAGTGAGAAATGATGCACAATTTAGATTTACTTTCAAATTGATTGATATTTCATTTCTATGCAGGTTCCAGATTTCACTATTACAGACCTGTCTTCGGAGTCAGATGATATCCCAAACATTCTGGATTTGGATGAAGATGATCAGCAAGACTTTTCACGCACAAATGGACCTTACACTACAGGGCAAAGAGCTGAATAAAGAGCAGCACAAAAACATATTTTTGATACAATGTACTTCTGCCATGTTTAACTTAGATTTTTCCTTTTTAAAGATGAACCTATCCTAGTTTAGGGATTTTGGGGATATTTTTTTAAAATCACTACTGTTTTAGTTGCATGAAAATTATATATATATATATATTCTTTTTTTCTATGTAAGGAGTGCACGCTATATTAATTCATTAGCATGGGTGTAAAGCTCACATTCTACAAACCAGATATAGCCTAAAAGTGTATCCAATTGATCTAGTCTTTGTTAGTGATTTGTTCTCTGGCTGACTGCAGCCATGAGGACACTCCAGTGCTTTGCATAAAGGGCTGCCAACAATAGGAGTTGACGAGGATTTGCTCACAAAATTTCCCCTTTCACTCTACACAAAAAGCACTTCTGCATCTACCTCTTTGCTGCTGGAATGGGTAAGAGACTTTATCTGTCTCAAATTCTCTCAGGTTCTCTTTGTTAGGCTCTTTACCTAGAGAGCTTAGAAGCTTAGAGCTTGCCTTTGGTAAGAGTGCTATATGCACAAAAGGATTCCCTTTCTTCTACATGTCTTCTGTGTGCAAACATTTGCACCATCCTGACATTACCATCTGTGCGGCCTGAGACTAGAATAAGGTAAATGCTTAAAAAGCAGTTTTGCCAGGAATAAGGAGGACAGTTAAAAAAGAAGGGGGAAGAGACAATAAGAAGTAAGCTGTAAATGGAGGTCAATGAGATACAAACAGATGTGGGCCCAAAGAAAATTGCAAAAAAATAAAGACAATTGGAGGGTAGGAATACTTCTTGTGACAGTGTTGATCTTCCTGTGTTCCTCAATCAAGTATTTGCAAAGGAACACTGGATCTGCATTTGCTTGCACACAGTGACTTCTGTAGGAGTTAGGATGGATGGAACCGGACTGGAAGCAGGCTTGTTAGGTTTCTTTCCAAGGATCAGGCTGATGCTCTGCAGAGCTCTGCCAGTGTTGCCGCAGCAAGTCCGGAGGTGCTGCACAGTGCTACAGCTGCCGAGGTGTTGCACGGCAGCTGGGATTGCTGTGAGGTTTGCACCCGCTCTCTCTCATCATGAAATGCTTGGCTGTTGTGGAAACTGGAGTGTAGTCACTGAAATGCCTTGGAATAAACGTTTGAACCACGCAGCCCACTGCGAGTTGTACTTGTTTTCCGTGCTAAGTGTCATGGTCAGTTTCTTGCTGCAAAAGATGGTGGAAGAAACTCTCCAAGACTCGATTTGGAGTTTTAGAAAGCAGGCATTCTTTATTGTGGTGCTGGGCGCACATGCGAATCATTTCGCCAAGGTGAGCATGCCTGATGCTTGCCGGTAGCAGCTATTTACAGCATGCATATTTACAGATTTTCCAGGCAGTCTTTCACATATTCATGAGATTTCCAGGAACTAATTATGTCTGCATTCTAATTACACATGCATTTTCTTGCAGAGTGGGGGGTTTCTGGTGGTAGCCGATAGTCTTTCTCGCTGTGTTCACTGTGTGATCTCTAGTGCTGAGTTAGCTGTGGTAACTTGCTTCTGTTCTGCTCCGGTCTGTGTTATCTTGAAGGTTACCATTCTTGCTCTTATTTACTGCCTCCTCAGTTGTTATCAGTCCCGCGATGTTCCTTGCCCTATCAGCCGGACATTCCTTGTCCCCTACGTGCCAGCAAGTTAGAGCAGTTTGCTGTGCCTCATTCACTCCGTTAGCTTAAAGCCGTACACATCACCGACAC
>NW_009933331.1:0-6639 GCF_000696875.1 Nestor notabilis
CGGCTGGGCTTAAACCACGACAGTTTCAAAAAAGGCTAAAGTCCCATCCACTTTTGAGAAATCGCTTTACATGCATACTAAAGGATGGTATTTTTACTCAGTATCTATATTTGCAACATGTATCATGGTAATTATGATTGGTCAGAAAATATGTATTACTACAGTGAGAAGGACTGGTTTCACTAGGGGTGATCAGACACACAAACAAGGTTAAACCAAGGTTCTTCTCAAACCCACAAAACCAAAGACAATTCAAAAGATTAACATGAAGTATTATACTCATATTCAGAGTAGTCCAAGAGAGCAAACTGATACTTTATGCAGTATTGGGTTTGCCCAGCCTTTGTCAGCTTTATTTTAAAATACTTTTTCAAACCAAAACCTAAGTGCTACATTTTAAATTTTCATGTACTTCCTAGTAGTCTTCACAAAAGTAAAAGCCAGCTGTTTAGCTAAGCAGGCACACAAACACACAAGAAGAAAACTGTCACCTATCACTCCAGTAAGAAAGAAAAGTAATTTGCAGAGCGTGTTACAATGTGCAGAAGACAGGATACCATTTATTCTCTAATCTTTTAAGTGAAACATCAAATTAATATTCTCCTGAGAATAGCACAACTGATAACTGTACCTCAAAGCCAACTTTCAAGAGTTTTCAGGTTAGCAGCCAAACGTAATTTTGTAATTTCTCTCTCACACTACAGTACAACTGAGGAAACATTGTCACCACAGGGGACCCACAACTTCAAATACGTGCTCACTAGGCACAACTGACTAGAAATGCTTTAAAACTTCCCAGTCCTTTCAAGTTAAATGCTAAATAAAACAGAAAATGGGGTTTGGAGGAAGCAAAAAACATTGTCTTGTTTTGCCCGATCTCAGTATCTCTGGAAACACTTCTGCATGCTTATCAGCAACACTATTCTCAGTTATACATTCCTATACAGTTATACTGGACACCTAATTTGCTTGCACTGAGATTCTGAAAAAGAGCTAGAAAAATACTAACTTGTAAATGATAAAACACAGTGTACTCAAGAGGAAAAATAAATGATTTATGGTTCAGAGCGAGCATATTAACAAAGCTCACTGTTCTGTCTGCCCCCCTCAGCTTATAAATATCAGCCATTATGATCAAGTATGGTTTACTCATGAGGTTGATCTTTAATGCTGCTGACTCAGCTGATGTTGATGAGATTTGAAAACTTGGGTTTTCTTGATTAGATTGCAATGTTACGACCTGTTAGGATCACCAGAAAGCTACTGTCTAAATCAGAGTACTGGGTTTTGGGGCTTTTAGTGGGGGAGTGCTATTCTTTTTCTCCTGTGCAGTCTCAACATGTTACTGATGCACAAAGTACCATCAGTCTATTCTCTATACATTTGAGCACCTCCTTTCAGATTCCCAGAAAAACTCAGGCACCAGAGATGTACGTGAAATGCGGATGCTAAGAAAAAGCAAAACCAGCATGTCGATCTGCATGAGACCTAATTACGTACAGCCACAGGTCCTGAGGCAACTAGTGGATGAGGTGGCAAAGCAACTAGCCAACACATTAAAGCAGTCGTGTCAGCTCTGTGAAGTTCCTGCTCGCAGGAAAAGGGAAAAATAGCTCTCATTTTTAGAAACTTAAAAAAAAAAAAAAAAAAAAAAAAGATGACCCAGGGAACTATAGGCCAGTCAGTCTCACCTCACTGCCTAGCAAGATTATGGAGCAGATTCTCCTGGAAACTATGCTTAAGGAAAAGGAATATGGAAAATAAGGAGGTGACTGGTGACAGCCAATATGGCTTCAGTACTGGCAAATCATGCCTGACAAGTTTGGTGGCCTTCTATGACAGGGTTACAGTGCAGGTAAGATAAGGGAACAGCAACTGACATCATCTACCTGGACTTGCACAAAGCATTTGGCACTGCCTCATGTGAATCTCTAAAATGGAGAGGCATGGATTTGACAGATGGACCACCCAATTTATAAGGTATTGGCTGGATGGTAGCACCTAAGGAGATGCGGTCAATGGTTTGATGTCCAAGTGGAGAGCAGTGACAAGTGGTGTTCCTTGGGGGTTCGTATTGGGATTGACACTGTTTAACGTATTTGTCCACAAGACGGACAGTGGGATCAAGCACAGCCTCAGCAAGTTTGCTGACAACACCAAGCTGTCTTCCTGTGACTCCAGGGAGACCTTAAAGTAGTGTCCAGTACCTAAACCAGACCTTACAAGAAAGCTGGAGAGAGACTTTTTACAAGGGAACAGGACAAAGGGGGAACGGCTTTAAGCTTGAATAGGGGAGATATAGATTAGACGTTAGGAAAAAATTCTTCACTATGAGGGTGGTAATGCACCAGACTGGTTGCTCAGAGAAGCTGTGGCTGCCCCATCCCTGGCAGTGTTTAAGGCCAAGCTGGACGGGGCTGTGAACAACCTGGTCTAGTGAAAGGTGCCCCTGCCCATGGCGGGGGGGGTGGAACTGGATGAGCTTTAGGGTCCCTTCCAGCCCAAACCGTTCTATGATTCTGTCCACTGAGTGCCATATAGTGCAGTTTTTTGGAGGAAAATATCTAGTTGCAGACCAAACATTACTAATTACATGTGTAGCTACATGAAACCAACCCCATTTAGGTTCTGATCAGAAATAGAATGTCATGTTGCCCACCTGAGACATAATCAAATAATTTAGGATACAAAGGGATATTCAGAGATGAGCTAAGTAAAGCTCTGCTCTTAAGAGTGAGATTCTTTCATACCCTTCATCCAGCAAAATTCTACTTTACAATGTCATCTGACTCCCAAATATATTTGTCATGTTACCTGTAAAATTCTCTGTCTTGTCTGGATGTTTCCATCAGACTTAGATCAACGTATGAATATGATTACTTTAGAAATCAGTGGTGTTTCAGTGGCACAGAAGTAAAACAGATAAAAGTCATCTCATTGATCATACCAATTAAAGCAATTTTCTTCAAACACTGATTAATGTCTGTTATACATTAAATAACAAAACAAGCAAGCTGATCATTTGCATGCAGCATACAGCCTTCTCCATCAGTGAGACAGGTTTATGAAAGCGAAAGTTTCCTTTATATCATTAGCTGGGTTTTAGTTACTGTGATATAAATCAATACACAATAAAGAGATATTAGAAATCACACCGTTCCTAGACTTAAGAGAAGATGGAAAGCAATTTCCTAATTAAGAAAGTAGTTTGAAAATCAAATTACTGGCTTATTGTGTAGTAACATAGCAGATACAAGTAACAATATGCACCCAAAAGAGATTAAGCATCAAAAGGGGCTGTTCTGTAAAGCTTAAATTTTTAAAGCAGAAAATTAAAAAACAAAACAAATAAACAAACAAAAAAAACCAACCCAAGGAAAAAAGTTTGAAATAAGTTTTAAAAAAGGTGAAGAGTTTGTGAAAGCAAAGAAGCAGTGTTTGTTCATAGGGTATTTCTGCATAATATGCTCGCAGTCTTTATGCATTTCATTTGGCTGAATATGTGGGAAAGGAAGCAGGATCCCAGCCTGGATGAAATCAGACCTGCATAATGTAATCAAGAATAAGAAAGTATTATATATCAGGTATAATATGAAACAGGTAGAAGTTGAAATGAGGAAAGGAAAAGTAAGTCAAATATGGAAAATGGACATAAATTGTACAAGAAGCTGAGATAAGATTTTTTTCCCCCAAATACATTAAAAACATTATGAAGAAGACAGATCAGGTTCAGGAAAATGGCAAAAATAATGTCCTGACAGCACAGGTATGAATGAAAGTAAATGTACTCATTAATTCCATATTCACAAGAGGCCAGGGTCATCAGCAGAAGTCATTTGTTGAGGATGAAAAATTGTTACTGGGAAAAGTATTACACCAGAGAATGTTAAAGACACCCCAAGCTATACAATACCAAAAACTAGATGGCATCAATAGAAAACTAAATATATTGAGATAGCCTCTAATCTTAACTTCATTCAGAGACTTTTCAGTTATATGCTGAAAATAACAAGACATTGCCTTGAAATCCAATCTTAAAGATGTAAATAAATGAAAGCAAAATTAACATTTTGGTTTAAGAAGTGAAGAAACTCAGTGAAGTTGTAATATGAAGTGACCATTAGCAATAAGATTCCAGTGTTCAATGGTTTGGGTTTTTTTTTAATAGAAGCTGGTTATTTGCTTCCTTGTAATGAAAGTATCCATACTATGCCAGATTTTATGAGCAACACCTTAAAAATAAATGTACATTTATTCAGGATTCTTATCATGCACATCAGAAGTACGAAATAAGGTTATAAAAGAAAGAAATGTGCAAGATTTGTAAACCACTAAAATAGTATTGTAGCTGAATTTAAAAGCCACTGCCCATCAAATCAAGATTCCAGCACTACAGGAGCACTCCATCTACTTGCTGCTATGATTATTCACACAGAAATGCTCAAGTTGAACAACACAGCACTACATAAATCATGACAATTGCAAACGAAAGGCCTCCTGATATTGTTTCCTGACTTGAATTAGGACCTCACCCTCTACAGAATAAAATTAGTGTTATCCTAATTAAATATCCAGAGATATTTTTTTTTTTTACTTAAGGTAATTCCTTATGTGCTTATGTTTGTGTTTTAGTTACAGTCACAGCCAGCAAGAACTGCAACCCTTGACTAAGTAACTGCATAATGAATTACAGTTTCTCTTCTAACACTGAAACAAATCAGAATCTGAGCCCAGCAGTTACGTACTTTGCAGAAGTTACCAGTGAGGCTGCCAGCCCTGTACATGTATTTCATTGAAGGGGCCCCAAATCAATGAAGGACTAAGCATATGCTTAAATTATACTTAAGAACGTGCTTAAGTATTTCCTAAATTGGCACTGTAATTAAGATTACACTTTCAAGGATATCAGTTTGACACTAATTGTAATAAATGCAAATTTATTCTTTCTGGTGTTTGTTCATGGACCAAACCTTATTTCAGTCAAATGTATCTATTACTCTCATAACACAACTCAGCGATTTTTCTGTCTGTGGGTTGAAATGGGCAGTTACTGTTCATGAGTATTTCTGGATTGCTTAGATCTCACGGAATTACTTTTTTCTGCTACAAAACAACATTTTAAAAAATTAAAACTGGTGGTATAGTTAGAGGAGAAAACATCTATGTTAAATTAAATACACAATTAATAAACTACAGTTCTACCAAAACAATACCAATCAACTGCTTTTAAGTGGAAGCCTATATGCTATATTTGTGCTATGGATCAGTTGCATCCGGAATAGACTTGTCTCAACTTTCATAGCTGTCTGGACAGCTTGGCTGAAACAATTTCACTGTTGTTCTCCCTGGCATGGTACTACAGACAATGTAAAAGCCAGGGAGGACAAGATGACTTTTTTTTTTTTCCTTTTTTTCCTGCTGGGTATAATTCAAGATAGTCAGGGCTCCCTACTCATGTCACCAGAGTCTGAGGGCTTACCTATTCTATGAGTAAAGCCCCACAATAAGAAGCGAAAAATAAACGGGAACTGGGTTCCCATGAGAGTTGTCTCACATGCACCACAAGAGAGCTGCTTACACACGCTCTTAGCATGCTGATGTTGGAAAAAAAGAGAATTAACATCTTCCAGCATCATCTTTAACAGCTCACTAAATGTAAAGTGTCAAGCAGTATTTCACCAATAGTATTCCCTGCAATAGCTTGCAGTTAGCTGAATTTAGAACTATTTCCTGCAAAACAAAACAAAGACCCTATGGTAACCTTTATATCCAGTCCATAAAATTCTATTTGATCTACAACTCACCTTTGGGAAGGCATCCAGTCTTAAACCTGAAGGCTTCAAATAATAAATTAGATCTAGCAACTTCACCACATCCTCAAAAAAGCCTTTCAATAGCTTAAGTACATTAAGTTAAAAACACACATTTAATTCTAATTTACCTAACTTCAGACAACGGGATCTGGTGTTATTTTTCCTGTGCCTTGAAGAATTGCTTGTTGCTGGGTATCTCATCCCCATAAACATACTTGTAAACAATATTCAAATCATCTCTGTTCCTGAATTTCGGTAATGTAGCTTCAAAGTTTTCTTACTACACAAAACTTTTTGTTGCCAGGTTCATTCTTGTATATCTTTTTCTGAAACCCAACTCAACTTTTCCACAAGTCTTTCAAAATTCTGGGCTGAATAGAGAATCTGAAAACAGTAGTCTAGCACTACCCTTAGTAATATCAAATAGCGAAATAACTAAGCCTTCCTATTCTGAACTTGTATCATATTTCACACTTCCAGCTTCCAGGTTTTAGTGAAGTTCACATTCATTTGACTAAGACAGACACTGTAAAAATCAAAATCCATACATTAAGTTTGAAAGTGAGATTTACAGATGGCTCACAAATTTGCAATTGTGATCTCTTTGCAATTACATTAGCCTAGAAAGATCTAAATTTCACAGGCCTATCAGCTTTCAAAACTCAGGTGCCTTATGATTCCCAAAATTCTGGTGGAGAAGACTAATAGTGCCTCTGGTTCTGACACAGCTGAGGAACTTGACATTTATTTCATGCTTAACTCCTAGCAAGGTCCAAAAACAAAGCCCTCTATGCATCCTTTGCTACAAATACAGCTGACCCGCAGC
>NW_009933331.1:6670-30427 GCF_000696875.1 Nestor notabilis
ACAAATACGGCTGGAGGATATGGTGTCCCCTTTTTATTTATAGATCAGTTAACCCACCAAAGATGTGAGACACTTAGACTTAATCCTCTCTCTTTAAAGAAAAGATTCAAATACATCTACAATACTTTTATAGTATAGGTTAACCTTCAGTGTGTGTGTGTATATATATATATATATAGATAGATAGATATGTGTGTATATATATATAGATAGATATGTGTATGAATTATAGAGGGACAGGAAGGAACGCTCTATAAACACTTCTAGGAAATGTTCCATTTGGTACCTGATGTTTTTATTTCTTAAGGATCATGATTCTTACCTTATTACTACTCCAAGGACTCTGAGATACTTTATAGACCACCTTGTTCATAATTTCTTGCATTAGGAAGAGATACCCAAGACACAGCTTTCAGCTGGGTTTCCTAATTTAGAGATGCATGGTTATGCTCACTTTCCCTCTAGCTCAATGAATCTGCCATTATACCATGAGAACAGAGAATATTCTCCTGGTATCACTGAACAATTCATCTAAATCTCAAGCAGCTGGAATGACTTAAAATGTACACAGCACTTTGTAATTCAGATAGGGGTCTTGGGAATCTTCCTGCACAAGAGTTGTGTATAGTTTTCATTGTCTGTCCTTATTTTAACACAACTTCTAATGGGAACCATGAATGTCAGCTTCAGGGTGGCAGATGCTTAGCTGAGGTATCACATCACTGACTACTGCTGTAATTCAGCCCTGTGAGTAAATCCCCTTTCTTAGACAACGCCATCATATTGTATTATTCCCATATTAAGATTATACTTTCTGTTTCTGAACATATGAGTTTATATTTACTATAGTAATGATCTTTAAATGATTCTGATAATTAACTGTTCCACTGTTTTTATTTTTTTTATTTGGGTGGCACTGCATTATGTGTCCAGAATGTATGCTGTGAAAAACCAAAAAGAAACACTCCTGCTGATGTACCCTTTTTTAACAAATATCTTGAGATACACTACTTTGCTTCTGAGATATTCACAAAGTCAAATTTAGACACAGATGTTCTGTATCCCACCAATTTGTATTATCACAATTTTAATGTAGAACATTTTAAATCAGTATTGATTCTGCCAAGATCATTTGTTTGCTAGTACTCCATAATATGGATAGGTCCATATTTCTCTTAAGTTCATCCATACAAAGCTACTTATTAATACTGCTACAGCTACATGAAAACTAAACATTATTCTCACTCCTAAGAAATATTTCATCAGCATCAGGAACATGGGAAGAGGTAGTGTTGGACATTGCCTCTACTTAAGATGTATCTGTTACATGGATAAATGAAAGATTTCAGTCTCCAGAAATAACAATCCAATGTCTTTCACAAGCATTGAATTCAGTTGAATAAAAGCTAAAAAGCAGAAAATAGATCAACTTGAATTGCAAATGTAATCACAGATGCCAGACACTAACCTTAAAGCTTTCAAGGTGAAAGGCACCCATCCCTGCATCATGCTGAGGATAGAGCGTGATGCCCTGAGTAGGCATTGTGGCAATGGCAGCCATCTGCCCCAGCTGTGCACACAATAAAGAGCTGCTGCAAAGCCCTGAGAGCATTGATGAGATGAGAGCAAGTAGATATCATGAATAAAACTGAGAAAGAGGAGGAAAAACAAGAAAGGGATTATCGGGAATCATTACTTGAAACAAGTGGCTTTTATGTGCTGGAAGTGAAATGTTTCATTCTTGGCTTTTGAATTACTTAAGACCCAACCTGTTTATTTGCTAGAGCACAACATATCTGCCACAAGGTAAGATTCTATTCATAAGCAGGTAGAAAAGCTACATTTTTTTCCTTCACCCTATGTGGTCAGAAACACAGAATCTTCATAACCATGGAAATGAAGCCTCTCCCTCCTCCTGCCAGGATAACTCTCAGTCATATAGCCAGTTTAGCTATGTGGCATGAGAAGTCAGAAGTCAAGGCCCTCATACCAGGGTTGCCTCTTACCATGTGGCACATATTTTGTGCTCCAGGGAATAAACAGATTGGATCTTCAATAATTTGAAAACCAAGAACGAAACATTTCACTTGCAGCACATAAAGCCACTCGTTTCAAGTAATGATTCCCAATAACCCCTTTCTTGTTTTTCCTTCTCTTTCTCAGTTTTATTCATGGTATCTACTTGAGTTGCTCAAGCTGACTGCAATGCAGCTAAGGAACAAACACTTAAAGCTTTACTTTCAAGCATTAGGCACTAAATATGCTTATTAATATTCACCAGATAATTTCCTACTTGCTGATAAAAGCTCTCTCAAAAGAGCTTTTTTTGGTGGAAAAAGAAATAATCCATATAGAGCAAATGCGCAAGTAACCACTATGAATTATTTGAAGGCAACTGCACGTAACAATGACCTTGAGAACCAAGTGACTGAACATTAAAAATTCAAATAGTTTAATCCTGCTAAAAGTTGTGCTGAAAGTGATTGACAGGTCATGGAGGACCAGACTTAGCTAGGAACGAGTTAAAGACAACTTTAGCAAAACAACCTCAGGAACTGAAACCACTGAATAGAGAGGGACAAGGATAAAGTCAGAGGAAAGGTGCTTCAGACTACACATGTGAATTCAGCTTAACTATAAAAGGCATAAATGTGGAATGCTGGGGATATAGCTGGAGAGTTAACTGTGGATAAAGCAAAGTGCTGTCGTTTGTAAAGGCTGGTGTTTGCTGGTAGAACAAGAACAACAAAGTAGACCTCTACAGAAAAAAAAGAACCAAAAAAAGCAAAATTAAAGGGAGAAGTGAGCAGAAGGAACATGAGAGAAATTTAGATTACTGAGGGAAAGTGACAGAATAAAGGAGAATATACAAGAAACTTCAGTATCTGCACCTACCACACATGAGAATACAAATCTGAGAGGGAGAAAGCTTGTATTAGACTTTGTATGTAACATTATTGGCACTCACTTTCAAAGCTTCAGTATCAAGAATAGATAAAAGCGATAACAGAAGTCTGCGACAGCAACAGTAATTGCTACAAAAAGGCCTGCCAGAAAGTAAAATTAAAAGCAGCACCTAAGCAGTAGAATAAATTATATATTGAAGTGTTTGAGAATTTTTTTAGGCAGACCCTTTCTCTGGAGAGAGCAGTATTACATAGTCCTTACAGAGAAATCTGGCACAATGTCTCTACCAGTGCTCCCAGACAGATGCTCTGCTATTCTTCTACACCATGAGGAGTATTACCATTGTTAACATGCCTATTGTTTACATGTCTTTTTTTTTATTTTAAGTATCCAGTGACCTTAACCAGGTTGAGTTCCTTCTCACACGAACAGACTGTATGCAACAGACCTCTCCTAAAGACTTTGTTTTGTTGATGTTGAACATGGAATGAGAGGCAAGGAAGAAAAGCAAATGAGATGAGTATGGCGAAACAGACCTTAGGGTGTACAGAACCCTCAAGCACCAAAATCAGACTACTCTCTTCCATTTGCCTACACATTATCAGGAATATCTTGGGAAAAGATAGCACCTGAAGGAAAACAAGATGGTTTCTTGGTGACTACACATATTTCCATGGAGCACTCTCCTATACAAAAGGCAATACCAGAGAAGAAAAACAGTACCAGGTCAAGAAAAGGCAGAGACTGGCCCTCTCAGTGCTGAGCAGAAGAGGACAGGTGCTGAGATACTGTCTGCTTGTTCCAGTTTCCTCCCATCCAGTGACAGAGTTCCAGGACTCTCCAACCAGAAGGGATGCAATGCGTTGGCTAGATGAACTGCACAAGGTCTAGGGCTATCAGGCAGTACTGCAGGAGTAGTATTTGGGTTAGACCTTGCAGATAGACCACAGCACAGTGGAAAAAAAGGACAAAGTCCGAAGGAATCAGAATAACTCACATTATCCTCTCACTGACTCTGATCCTGTACGAGTTGTTTAAATTACATCAGCAATTAATAGTGTCTATTTCCATCTACATTTGAGACTGAGAACTAGACATGTCAAGAAAGCATGCTGAACTTATGGTCAAATTTTTACATTTATATTTTGTCATAAATTCACATCTCAGAACAAAGAGTACATGATAATAACAGAATCATTTTCTGCCCCTCCGATGCCCTAATATAATCAGCCCACTGCATAAAGGAACTTAGAAGCTGCAAGACAACATACTCCTGCTAGGGGAACCAAAGTAATATACCAGCAAAGCATCCTTTGTAGCTGTGCTCACCACAGATGAGAAACAAAGGTGATCAGCCATTCCTGCCATAAATTACTGTTCTTCAGACCAACTCTACTCCATCAGAAGCATAGGACTCCTGAGCAGAATGTAGTAAGGAAGAGATAATAAACACTGTATTTGAGAATGAAATTCTGAATACACCAAGAAGTAGAAATATTTGTGTAAAACATCACATCAGTCCTTTGGAACAGAAAAAAACACACCTTCATAGGTGGAAAAACCACAGTCTCTTAGCCTTAATTATTCATCATATACTACTAAGATATTTTCTTGTTACATGTAGTGCAACAGCTAGAGGCTGCACGAAACTGCTTAAGTCATTTCAACTGAACTCAAAATACTTACAGTACCCTAGTTCTGCCTAAAACTGCTTTTTCATTTAGATGAGTATGTTTTTATAAGGTGAATGCAGAACTCTGGGCAGAATGTTAATTGTCTGATTGCTGTACATTAATTGAAAGGATTGCAATATGACATAAAAAGCAGAGTAATCCAGGTGAAAAGATGATGAAAAGCTCTTCCTTTTCACAGACTTCATTTTACCACAAAAATTTCTTCAAATGTAAGAGAAATTTCTGTTGCCCAGACTTTGAAGGTTTCTCCTACTAAATGTCAAACCATTCACAAAGGATTCCCACCGAAATCAACAAAGAGTAGCAATTCATGGTTCACACTGTGTCTAGAAGTTGGGTTCCTGAGGGGTCCATCTTGGGACCTATCCTGCTTTATCAATGACCTGAAAATAAGGCAAACTGCACCCTCAGTATCAGGGCCCTTACTAAAATTTAGTGGCCTGTGCTCAAGACCAGAACTGCTAAGGTGCAGCCATGTGACCTTCTGAAAAAGCTGTGAGAAAAAGAGCCATGAGATGTTTCACTGTGTATCTTCCCCCTACAGTCTTTACAAAGTGAAAAAAAAGAAATCTAAAAATTCTAGCACAAAGCTTAAAATGTCAGGTATATATTTGTCTTTTTCTAAGTAGAAGAATACTTCAACAAAAAAAATAAATTAAGGAATTAGAAGTTTGCTAAATTGATAAAAAAAAAAATCATTAATACCTGTTCTATAACAGAATATGTCACAGTAGAGAAAATTAAGAAGGGAGAGACTAGAACAGTCTGCTTTGATATGTTTGAATACATAGCACGTCTTCTGGGGTATTATAAAGAGTGCAAATACCGTATGATTGAGAGGTACTGGGGATCATGCTCCCAAGATTAACAAGAAGATCTAAGGCAGATAAAGAACTCCACAGTACAGCACAGTTCAGCAGTGTTAAAAAGACGGAAGGATTACCAGGATGAATTAACTCAGCAATTAGACTGTAAAGGAAAATACCCAGGCACTTCACATATTCACAGAACCCTTGGTTCAAACAAAGAAGCAGAACTGGAACATGAAAACCTATCAATCCCAGATTCTGTCATCTATAGGCATTCTGTCACCAATGCATATCACACACTTGCAGTTTATTATAAATACCACCAAAACACCCAACTATTGTAGCATTACTTGAAAAAAGCATCCCTTCAAGTTTACATACCCTTGCGAACAAAAACTGTTTCAGAAATCAGTATATGTAAGACTAACAGAAGTCACTGGAATCAAACTCATTCTCAGTGGCATTACAGTACACAGCAGGATCAGGGAAGAAAACAACAAAAGCCTACTGAAACAAGAACACAGTCTGCAAATCTTCATGCAAAATGTCTATCCATATATAACAAATGAGTTACTTTGGTCATACCTTCAGAAGAGGACACATCAAGTTTGACTGAAGAAGAAGAAAAAGAAAAAGAAGTATTAGTTACAAACATTATATCAAGATCTGTATAAATCAAAGCACTCCTGTGAGAAAGACAGAAGCACGATAGCTGATACTACAGACACTACAATAAAGTACACTCAAACCAATGTACCATCTCCCTAAGTAGTAGAGAAACAAAACTCCTCTGCTGGATTTTCATTCCAATGGGCAATCTAAATTTATGTACTTTGTAACTCTAAATTATTTGATAAAGCTATAAAAGAATGTGGAAGATCACAAATGTGAACCCAAGTCTTGGCCAGATACTCAGGAATTGGTTTCCTCCTCCTTGCCATGCTCAAATTGAGAACAGCAATCAATGCCACCATGTAGAGGAATTCAACAAGATCAAATTACACAAATGGTCAGCAGGTAGTAATCCTACCATCAAAAATCCCTTTGCTGTGGTGAGCAAGGAGGAAGCTGTAAATGAAAAGTTGTAGGTACACAAATAAAAGTCCTAACTTAGATGCAGTTGTATGTTTCATTGATGTGCTCAGGAATAGCTTCATAATTTGATCATGCCTTCTATCCCTGAACTCCCCCCACCCCCCCCAAAAAAAAAAAACAACCAACCAAAAAAACAACAAACAAAAACAACACGAAAAAAAAGACCAAGGGAAAAAAAAAGGTGAATCTCAAGCCTGGCAAATCCTTTAGGTCACTATTTAGCAGATAAAAAGTCCATGCTGCAAGCAGGTAGCTATTCTTGGTGAACTTCCACATTCCTTTCCATTTCATGAGCTCTCCATTAGTTCCATAATAAAAAGGCTTTTCAGAAGCAGAGTGTAAGGATTTAGATGAAGTAGATAATCGCTGTTGGGCTTTTTCCAACAAAATCTCTAATGATTTTACCAAGTGTTCTGCACATGCTGTAAGGGTAAAGTACTGCTGATAGTTAATCCTTTTTCTGATTAACTAATCCCATGTGATTTTTTGTTTCAGTGTAACTACAATTGCTACATGTTATTGCACTAGTAACATCTATCAACACTTAATTGGTACTAGGTGATTAAGAGCATCAGTGAAAGTTTTCATCTATCTCCAAACAGCCCAAGTCACATTTGTTAATGTATTGAAGGCTCAAATACATTTTATTAATGCTTTTCTGTATGCAAAGTTCAGGCTGATCACCAAAATCATAAATAAAGAGGCCTGATTTTATAAGCTTGAATACTGATTTTCAAAACAATGTTCCCAGACAAGTATTCCTGAGATTATGTGTAATAGAGAGCTTTGGCTAAGGATGCTGGGTTTGGCTCTTTTCTGATCTTGAGCTACGCTGAAGCTCCCCTGTGCGTAAGTGGGAATATACAAATATGATTTAGAATCCATACCTTTGTGAGTTTACAAAAAAGTTTAAATCACATCTTTGCTTTCTGAACATAAACTGGACAATCTAACCTGTAGAAGGTCTAAAATGTCTAGGCTGTAGTTATCTTTCATTGTGATGCACTGATGAAAAAATTCTTTTCTGATTAAAGAAGAAATAATTCTAATTTAAAAGGACACACAGGTTTGCCTCAGAAGTGTTTATCAAGCAACATGTCATACAGTTCCAAACCAATTCTTCATGCGTATGAATATCTGCCTCATTTATAGTCCTTGAAGTGAACCCTAAGGGAATATTCACATTCATACCCTAATGCTGATTATTTTACCAGCCACAGGAGCAAAAAGTGCTTTATCACAAAGACACCAATTAATGCAAAACCAAAAAGCCCTTCATTTTTATGTCTGATGTTGAAAGAAACTCAGTTACAAAATAATTAATGGCAAAATGTAGCTTCTGTAACACACATTGTGAGTATATGCTTCCTGATGCTCTGTAAAAAAAAGTGCTCCATTAGGATTACAAAGGAAATACATATTTTGTTTTTCGTTTCTGCTAAGTATTGTATTCATATTATTATCCTTCCATGTACCATACACAGCTGCACAGCTCTTTACACAACCTATGGAGTAAATGATACTGTAAGTCATATGAGTAGTGGTTAATAGAAAAGCTGTTTTAACACTATACCAATTATTCCAAGTTTTATCCTAGAGACCTGTATTAACATTTTTCTGCTTGTAAGACTCAACTTTTATGTCAAAAAAGGCAAAGCCCTCAAAACTATATGAAGAAACATTTTCAAGCTCCTGAAATGTTGGTGTAGTTTCTATTTTATATACTGCTGTTCAGATTTTTTTAAAAATACTTGAATTGCCATGACTTAGGATTTTTCTGGAGTGTGATCTACCCAGAAAACATCAGCCCAAGGATGGTAAACTGATGCAAATCGAAAATTAGAATCATATCAACATAGCTCAGCCAAATCACAAACTTGTAAGCTTGTCAAGGAAAAGCTGTGTCATGCTGCTTGGTTTTCTGGGGAAGCATTCACCATGCATGGAACGAAGTGATAATTTGAACAGTTCTCAGCAATTTGTCTTGCGAAAATGTGAAAGACTAGCAAAATTTATGGTAAAGCATTTTTCCCACTGGAAATCAACTTGTACACAGGTATTTGCCCCATCATCACAAATCTCCGGGGCAGCGAATAACTTCTGAAAGCTTCATACAGATTTTAGTGCACAAAACCAAAAAAACCCCTGCCACCACCACAAAAAAAACCAAACAACTCAAACATTCCTCCCCATTTCATGCCAAACTAAACAGGCAGGTTGACTTCTTTTGGCTATGATTTCTCCATGTCCTCTTTCCATTTCCCAAAAATCAATACTTTGATCTAAATAAATATTAAAGCAGGACCACCACTAACACTAACCAGGGAGCTATATATTTATCTACCACACGTTCTTTTTGTTCTGGTTGGCAAACCATTGGTTTCAGAGGTTTGGTTTGGGGCTTTTTTTTCTACTGTTGCAGGCCTAGGATATTCATATTTTACAGAAAGAGTCCTTGGAAAGAACCTGTATCAGAACTACTGATCTATATACATCCAGGTTGGAGGAAGCCTGCTCTCTGAACCAGCATGCCTTTTGCTGATTTATAAATACATTTGCAAGGCTGGCAAAGTTAATTAAAGTTAATAGAAAATTTTAAAGCAAAAAGAAAAAATAGATCAGTAAGAAAAATTAATTAAAAAATGATCTATCATCTGAAAGCTGCAGAAGGGGCTGCAGTCTCACAAGGGATACAAATGACAGCCATTTTATACTTTAACTTCTTCCAGACAGTACAGCACAACAGACTAATCAACTGCGTCTGTGTAATATCTTCAGACTAATGATTGGGCTTAGGTTGCCAGCTAGGGATTTCCTCATTCATTACTTTCAACATATCCAAGTCTCAAAGCACTACAGACTTTTTTAGCTTCTCATCTTCTACAGAATGGAAGAAAAGTTCTGTGATTATGGCTCAGCACATTGTCAGATGTCTTCTCCTTCCTTGGCTTTGCTCCATTCCTCCTTTGAGAATTTCAGCATTTCATCAACATGGTGTGTACCTTTATTTATCCATTTACATAATGCAGGTGTCTACAGGATGCAGAGGAAGAGCAATTCACCAATACTTGAAAAATATTTTCAGATATCCAAATGCAAGGTAACAAAACCAAAAGCTCTTAAGATACTATTTGCAAATTTTTGCTTTCATAAAGTAGTGAAAATGTAAAGGATCACTCTGCACAGGCATAAAAGTTATGGTAAAATACACAGGATGCATTTGCAAGACTTGCTCTTATTTGTACATGCACCCATTGAAATGAGATACTAGTGCTGAGAACCATGAGATCCAGAAGTTATCACTGGTTGTTCCAGTGGGGGTTTTTTTATGCTATGGACTTCTGTTTTCTGGAATTTATCTTTCTGGGAAATGGAAACATTACCCTGCAGAGCTGACGTGACATCACATTCACATGCACACTGTCAAGTTTTTAAGATACAAAGTATTAATGCTTTGAAGCACCTGTTAATTCCTGACTCCATTCACATGAAAATGACATGAAAATTGAGCCCAGAAATTAAATTACCTCAGGAAGGATTTGCATTTTCTTAGTTCCTCTGAGAATCAGGCTGTCCTTGTTTTAGAATATGACACAGATTTGCTTAATAGGGATACAGAGTCGCCATTTCTGGTGCCTTTTTTAAATAACACCAACCTATATTAAACAAACAAACAAAACAAACCCCAAGCATGCCCAATACTGATGATTACTTTCTGCTGCTTCTGGACTATTAGTCTGGGGACTGTCTTGATTCCATCCAACTTGAGTGCTGACTCGCTTACATTTCCTGCAAGCCCTACTTAAAAGGGAGGTCTGGAAAGCACAAGCACAGTTCGTGATCATCCTCTGCGTACTGATAAGCTAAGATACTGGCAGGCCCATTTAGAATTTTTCTTTAATAACCACTAGCATAAATAAATTCTATCCAACCAGAACTGAAAGACAGATGAACTTCATTCCCTGTCTTCATGATGTCAAAAGGTTAAGAGAAACCAGAAAACCACCTCTTTTACCAGAAAAGAAACTTTTCTTTCAACTTTTCACCTACTTTCCCTCATCAATTTCCCAACTTTCATTTTTTTTAACCTATTGTCCCCAAATTGAGGGATTTTCTGACATTCCTAGTATAAACATTCTACTGTTCTAACCAATAAAATGTTCAAGGACTGTGTATCTCCCTTCTACATACATCATCCATACTGAAAGAAGAGGGGAACTGAAGTAGTTAACGAGGCAATCTTATCTCCTACCTCCCAGCTAACATCAGGATAATAAGTGACAAGCCAGTTGTAAAGCTAAACTGTTATTAGTCACCAGAGCTGAGACCCCTTGCTCCAGTATTCTGGCCTCTATCTACTTGATGTGTGAGTTAATACTGCTTAAATATAATCACCAATATTAATTTCTTAGGTAATTTGCAGCCGAAACAAAATTTGATTATTTACCCTGAGAGTTGACTGTATGCTACCCACCACCTTCAGTGATGCTCAGCCACTGGAAAATAAACAAAAAGAGTGCAAGAGGATCCACACCAGTCAAAAATTCATGAACTCAAATTAAAGAACTAGTTACAAGAAAGTTTTTGCAACACATATTAGACTGTGAAGAAGCAAAAATCTTCTGCAAGGATTGGATTAATTTAAGAAGGATTAAGACAGTTATTTCTACAGAACACAATAAAATTTCTGCAAGTGAAATTTTGTTACTTGCAGAAAAGAATCTCGTATTTCAACACTGAACTAAAAACATCACATCAATAAAGGACATTGTACTTCTCTGGCAAAAAAATGCCAGCAAAATTCTTGACAATGCTGGGGAGAATACGGATGCTGTCACAGCATTTCTTTTTCAAATTTCTATTAGCAATTTCCATATGAATCAATTTTCTAACTCTGGGCAACAACAATGCATAATTTCTTGAATATACATCATTTTGTTGATGAACAGCAAGGAAATGTAAAGAGGTTTCATATGTTTACACAAATATACTGCCTGATACACTCATTAGCTCAAGTCATCAGATGACCTATATGCTGTGCTGTAAAGGTCAGAGTAGGAGAAAAAGGGAAAAAAATTAAAGAGAGAAGTCCTCTGAAAGAAAAAAACAAAACCAAAAAACCCCAAACTGATTCTTTACCAACACACACACTACATACCAGAACTAAAGAACACGCTGGATTACTCTCCCAGCAAACATACACCACTCTAAAGCTGTCACCCAAGTCCTTTTTCTTTATTCCTAATGATTAATTTTTCCTTTGTGTACTTTTATTTCCATTCCACCTCCCACCACTCCAACCCCATGCATAATTACAAGGGGTGACCTGGCCTCTCTGAATCCACATTTGTTTCTGTCAAGGAGTTTATCCAGGGCTGAGACAAGAAACCCACTGAAGCACTTGAATTCATCCTTATTCCTTAATGTTAGTAAAGAACATGATTTTTACCTGTTGGTTTGGGGTTTTTTCTGGATTTTTTTTTTTTAGGTTTTTTAGGTTTTTTTAGAACATATGACTTTTAGTGCTCAAAAATCACATGGTCATGTATCAGCAAGTAAACCAAAATGAAGTATATTTCTCATTTATGTAAATAATAACATTGACTTCACTATAGCTAATCAGTGATACATAGAAAATTCAATCATCGTCATCTGGAGGGAGGAATCGATACAGAAAAACATAACTTCTTTTTTTTAGTTTGGATCAACAAGTCTCAAAACAGTATTCTGAACCAAATGATATCTCAAGGAGACTGACATGGTCAAATTCATCTGACAATAATACCCTCAAAAGCTACCATAATTTTATGTTATGTCATCAGTAAGAAGTACAAGTATCTTGGCCACTGCAAGCATTTTATCTGCCTATTAGAATAAACAACTTTCAACTCCTTATTCTCAATTTAATCGTTAATAAATTTTCAGTGTTTTCATCAGAGCAGAATAGCATTCAAGATCAAATTAAATCATTCGTATTGTTGCTAGACACTTAACTCGATAGTACTTTTACCAAATGAAATAGTGACTTTATACTATATTAAATGTTAACAAAAATCAGATGCATAAAACAAGAAATAAATCTATTACATTGCACTAGAAAATTAATCAAATACCAAGTGAAAAGTCTGCTTAACACAGTACGCAGAGGAACAAATTATCATTATTTTGCCTTTACAGTCTTGAAGTGACAGTGCTGTTTCTAGAGTACTGTTACAGTTTTAGATTGAGATAAAATTCCCAACTGATATAAAGCCATAATAGCACCTACCTCTCCACTTTAGCAAAACTTCCACGTCTCAAGTTTCAGACTGAATTTTGCAGCCATCAGTAGACTGCCCATCTCCTGAAGAAAAACCTTACTTCAAGAAGAGTTCCCTATATTGAAGAATAAATTACCTTTGAGCGGTTATTCTTGACTGGCTGATTGGGTGAGAAAAATATGCTATTAGTCTGCACCTGAAATCTTACAATAAATGAGTTCAATCACAAAACTACTATAAATTCAAGCAGGACACCAATTCAGTGCTCTGTTGGCAATATTTAACCTTCATCAGGAACTCCACTCATGGACATTGTTAGAACAAAAAGATAGCCCTTGCCTCAGAGACTTCAAACCTCAGTTCAGACCAAGGCACTATAAACCAAAAGATTATAATTAAAGCAAGTATCACAGCCCTTATAGTCCAACCTGTGTTGCAACCTAAGGAAAAAGGATTGGTTAAACTATCTAGGGTGTTCTAAAAGCGAATAGATACTCTAGGAAAGGACATCTGTAGATTTTTCCATTCTAGACACTTGATTTTTATTATTGTAGACCTGCTATTCTGTCTAATGAATGTATATCTAAAGCTTGATTTATCATCAGAGCTTCACATTTGTCAAATTTACCCTTGGATCTAGGTTAGGACAAATTATTTGTGGAGTCTAGCTCATTAAAAGAAAAAAAAAAGAAAAGATGAGTTAAAAGGACAGGCTGGTCACCCTTCTGCTTTCAATGTATATCCAATTAGATATACATTATGTACGCAGAAATGTAGGTAAGTATCTGAGCATGAACATCTTCACCCTCAGAAAAATAAAGGTGCACAATCAGGAACCTCAGATTTGCAAAATTAGTACTTTCCTTTGATTAGTTGTAACTGCATTGCTGGCATATTTAACACGATTCTTCATTCAGATAAATTACCATTAATTTGAAAGCATAAGAGATTTAAATTCCATGAAGGAGGCTATAGGTCAAAATTAAATATGTATTGGCCTATTTCTGATGTTTCCTTTATACTCAAATTGCTTAAGCATACACAAGTAATCTCAGGGAAAGGAGAAATAAAATAACTGAAGTATAACAAAGCACACTGATATAAAGAAATTGAGTCCATTTTCAATTACCTTTTTGACGGTCATTAACAGAAGACATGGAGATTCTTTTAAGGGGCTAAGTGATACTGACACATTAATTAAATGTACATCATACCAGAATGGCAAAGCAGTTGACACTAAGGTGATGCCAACTTTGCCTTTTCTCTCACATCAAAGATATAATTACTAAATGTAAGTTCATGTAATTAGGTCTGTTCCTATGTTCACCAGATTTTACTGATATTGAAATCTAGAATGTGTCACTTGCTTAATACAAGTAAATTCATGCTTTCCAGCTAGTACTTCAAGAAACTTTGGCTAAAAAAGGTTCCTTGGGGATTAGAAAACTCCAAACTAAACAATTTAAAACATTTCTAAAAATACCAGCTAATATTCCTTACAGCAAGTTAATCCATCCACTACCCTACCTGGGCAGTGATGCATTAGGTTTGTGACTTTCAAGAAACAGCATTAAAAATGTGGAAGTGCGGACAGCATGAAGCTCTAATACACATTTTTAACCCCTGCTTATGTACATCATGCATAAGCAAGATAAACACAAATCTACGTGGAGAACAAATGTGTTTGTGATAAAATCTGGGAAGTCATTTGACACTCTGTTACACGCTGTTTGGATCTTGGGAAGACATGTACTTTCACTAAACACTAATCTTATTATTTTTAAACCTGAAACCTTTAACATCAATAAACCTTACACATTAAGACTCCAACCTAAAGCACCCTGTGACTGAAGACAGCCTTTGCATTACCCCAGCAGACCTTTGGACTGGGCATTATAAATATAATGCAGCCAACAGCTGGGTTAATTCTGCGGACTTGCAGGTGTTACTATAACCTTAGTACACAGTCTGTTACAGTCTCAACACCTCCTTGTTTGTGTTCCCCACTCAGTTGTAACTACAGATCTTTATACCATCAGTACTTTCCTGCCATGAAGTAGTACCTGGCTAACGGACAGAAATGCCACATGGGCCAGAGGAATCCAGGTAGATTAACCGTGCAGCTTGCTTTGCTACTCTATTCTATGCGTATTCATGCAAACCCATCTTTTGAAGCTTTAAATAAATAGCTGATTAAGTGAAACCAAAGTGGAAATTAAAGGTGGAACAAAAGCCTTTTGCCCAAGGTGTTGTGAAAAACTAGGCTCAAAGGAATGATATACTTCCCAAAATACTGTAACAACAAAAAGGCAGTACAGTGTATACTTGTCAAGAATGGGTAGGTGAAACTACTATTTCACCCACACAGTTGCAGACATTCAACTTGAGTAATTCCCAGCTCCCTCAAGGGAAAAAAAAAAAAAAAAAAAAAATAAAAGACCCAAACAAAAACCAAACCAACCAACCCACAAAAATTAGCAATATCTAACTTCAGGTTCTTCCAATAATTTCTTCATCTTTGGAAAAGTCACACATTTATATAAAACATATATTTAATTTTCATCTTTCTTTAATGGAATTTTCTGTGAAAGCTTGTGAAGCTGGAAAATAGAAGCAATTTCCATAAATTTACTTCTGTGTCTTTTGAAAACAAACAAAGCAATATTTTTTCTTCTTGTTATATATAATTTTCTCTCTTGGCTATCTAATTTAATTTATATAACTGTTTTTATAAGTTCTTTTTCTCTTCATAAATGGAAAATCTATTGGTTTTCTGTACAGCCTTTCTTAAAAGCTCTTATTGTGTAAAATCAATGCATATCGAGGCTAATCTGTGTAAGCGGATTTTCTCTCTCATGCTCCTATCCTTTTTCTCTCTCTCTGTTACAGCTCACTGATCAACTTCATGATGAGAAAGGTAAACTGCAGAAGAACACAGCCTTGTCCACTCAACATCCCAAGGGTTTTCACATTTCACACAATTGCTATGCAGAGACAGAGCAAGGAACATGCTCTTCTTACTAATAAGACTATCTTTGGCAGTCCAAGGTCAAGACGTGCTTGCTTTAAAGGTAATCTGGAATAGCAAACAGCTACTGCAACATCCTACGACGTCTATCTCAGAAAAGAAGTTCATACAGCTAAAGAATTTAAAAGACTAAGCAGCAAACTGCCTAATGCCATGCTTACCATTCCTCCCTGTTGCTTTTTACATTGTCCCATACTAAGTGACCCCATCTGCTCACACAGCTCCAACTAGCCAGCACTCCACAGACAGCTTCCAAGCTCCATTTTTCTTTCTGTAACACAAACCCCTCCAAGCAAACCAGCAGGTCAAAAGAAAAAAAAAAAAAAAAAAAAAAAACCAAAAAACCAAAAAACAAAAACCATTGGCATTACAGTAAGGGAAAAGACTGGACAGGGTATTCAGTAGTTTAAAAGACAGCAACTATCATCCCATCCATCTCTCTTTCTCTTTTTGTTTATGAAACAGTGACATATTAGGCTTGAAAAAACAGAACAATCATGACTTCCATTTACAAACAGTGGGAAGAAAGTAGATATTAAAGAAGGTGGCTTTTCAGACTTCGACAACATGATTTAAAAGGAGAAAAAAAAAGTGGAAAGAAGAAGTATCCAATGTACAGTGACTAATCAGTACCACACATTGCCATCACTGGGAATGAAGAGTTCTGGTTTAACCCTCAGGACTTTTTGCTTTTTCTTTGAATGAATTTGGTAATTTAGCTAAAAGAAACCCAGTGAATGTCAGGTCTGACTTTATTTTATCCTAAAACATTTTTACTTTTTATCATAAAAAAATGTGTCATATGTGCCTTAGACTCAAAAAGGTACTATCATGTGCAAATTTAAGTGTGTAACTGAAGTCTGTATATGTGTTCAAAATTATGAACATGTTCAAATATTTCGCTAAATGTGTTCCTTAAACATTAATCCAGTGTTTTCTAGAGCCAAATGCTGATTCATGGGCATGTATCAGACCCAATGCACTACCAATATTTACACACAGCAGTCAATGCCTATCAGTGTTTTTTTCTAGAAGGCATTCCACTGGAGAATATTTAAGTTAAAAAAAAAAGAGTAGTAGTAATATTTAATAGGGAATCCTAACAAATCATAATTACAGAGATTAGATGCCATTTATGCAGAAGTTTGTGTTATTTATTTGAACAGCAGATATTCAATGTAATTCACCTAATCAGGTCTATAAGGTTATTTACTAGCTTAAATGAGGAACTAAATTAATGCCATATTCTATAATAAAGAGGCTTAATTAAATAATTGAGAGTTAACTCTTCTGAGCTGATTAACAGCACTGAAAGAGTTTGTCTGACAGCTGAAAAATATGTTCTGGGTGCAGCAAACTAAGGAGAATATATATTTTAACTGATTAAACTCAGTAAGGGGAGGGATCTAAATACTTATGGCTGCTCTGGGAACAACACCGCTATTAATAACTCTAACTCCTATAGAATGACTAAAGTGTGCTCATTAAAGCAAAATGCTTATTAAGCAATCTTGAAAATGCAAATGATGCTTCCCAAATGACATTTTCTTTTTTCGTTCAGTTTCTTTCCCCTGGGGTTTTCATACTGGTAGCAACATCACTGTAGATAGGGGAAAAAAAAAATGCTTTATGTGAATATACATTTTAATATTTGAAATTATCTGCATATTTTTTCTTCTACTTTTGTTATTGGAAAATAAGAATTAAAAGAACAGTGAAGAAGCCTACTAGTCACCATTATGGCCAGTAGGGAAATTCCTACTAAAATTATTTAATCAGAAAAATATCAAATTCATTAAAGCCTTTGTTTGGGGCGGGAGGGTTCTGAGAGTCTGGATATTATACATATATGTACATAAAAGTTTTGTTCAGTTTATATATAAAAATATGATTTTCATTTTACACCAGACCAACCAGTCCTTTGTAGATAATATTCTCTCAGAGTGGGAATATAATAAACTAGTGAATATTAATTTCACAAAGAAAAACCGCTTTAACAACCTTAATCATGAGCAAGAAGTCTATCTTGGTTGTTAGCAAATTTATCTGTAATATGGATAGGCTGTTGCAGCCAGCTCTAGTTCATTCCTTAAGGGGAAAAAATAAATTAAAAAATTAGAAGAAAAAAATAAAACCTTGTGTAAGAATACAAGAAACTTTCTGCAAACATTTAATTTACTCGGTGTATGGCTGATGTCAAAATACTCAGATCTTCAAGTTCTGATAATGATCTCGTTCATGTGATTATTTATCTCTCATATTCTCCATCAAGTAAACTCCTGATCACATACACAGATTATAACCATATTGCTCTTCCTACCATCAACCTTCTGACTAAAAACTTTTTTTATCGAAAGATTTTACAAAATAGCACCACTTGGGGAAATCTGGCTTTCCATCAGAGGGTGGCAAGCTGACAAGCACCCTCTTAAGAAATACATTTCTTGAACAAATTAGTATTCTTACCCTTCCAGTATTGATCAGCATACACTTCACTTGTTAGCATTTAGAGGCCAAATTATTGTCATTAGTACTGGACTCAAGTGCATTCTACTGAAGTCCTCATGTTAACTTTTAAGCACCTTAGAGACCACCATCCCCAAGAGCACCACCACTGAAATTCTGAAGACTGGAGTCCCTTCTCTCACCTCCTCCCACCCTGGCCCCAGATCTGTTCCCAAGAGATTAGTTTTTTTCTGACAGTTCCAAACAAATTATTTTTTCCTGGTGATGCAAATGAGAACACACACAAACACACCCCAAAAATCCCAAATGCAACACACAGCCCCACAATGCTCCCCCATCACCCCAAAAGCAGGGAAGCAGGCCATATGTTAGAGCAAATCTCTGTTTTATATAAAGTAGTAAATGCAATGACTCTCAAACACAAAACTGAGAAACAGCAGTTACTGGAAGAACAGGTAATATACAGAAACAAACTAAACACTTGCAAAAATCTAATATACATCTCTGTTTAAAGAAGAAAAATGTCATAGAATCACAGAATGGTTTGTGTTGGAAGGGACCTTAAAGCTCATCTTGTTCCAACCCCCTGCCTGGGCAGGGACATCTTCCAGTAGACCAGGTTGCTCAAAGCCCAGTCCAACTTCCAGGGATGGAACAGCCATGGCTTCTCTGGGCAACCTATGCCAGTGTTTCACCACCCTTGTAGTGAAGAATTTCATCCTAAAATCTCATCTAAATGTCCCATTAAGTATGCTTCCACTGCCCTCTTGTCTCCTCCTCATGGCCTCTGTTCTCCCTGCCCTAGCTCAGTTTCCACCCCCACCTCATCTTGGCATACTTGCCCATACACTCTCCAAAATCTGCAGCTGCTGATATTTCAAGGTAGTACTTTAAGAGAGGTTAAGACAGGCAACAAAACTGGTAACCAATTAACAGAAACATCATCTGTCTGTGAACCAGTAAACATCTTTAAAGGAAAGTCTTACTAAGCCCTACCTCCAAGAAAACAAACAAAAAAAGCAACCCAATGAACTCTAATGAAGTCTGGTATTTTACAGATTGTGCCCTGTGGATGACCTCCATGTATACTGAAGCTGTAAGCTCCAACTAGACCTTTTCTCAATCTCAAATTTTACCTCATTTTTACTGGATCATCAAGTAACACAGCATGGCATTTGGGATTGTTATCCATCTGCTTATTTTAATGTGGTTTTGTCTTTGAGACCTTTATCACACTGTCAAACACGGTCAAAACAGATTCTTATGGCGAAAATACAACTAAAAGTTATTAGAGACTGAAATACCATCTGATTGAAAAAATCTTGTTTCTCTGGGAAAACAGACTAGAAATATCAAACATTGTTTCTAGTCAGAAAGTAGATTAGGAGTATCCTCAGGAACAAGGTCCTTCTGATTCTCACAACTTTTCTACACATTTACTCCATTAAGTATTTCACATCCTATTAACCCTCTTCAACTTGATCAGCTCCAGGCACGCACTTTTTTTAAGCTTTAACTACACTGTAGACCCTAATTTAAATTTATGCAAAAGATGCCAATTCTTGCTTAGTTGCTACACTTCTTATTTCTATGAGTTTTCTAACATTTCTTTTGAATTTTTCACCTTTTTAGCTACAATAATCAAGTCCATAGTGAAAAAAGATAAATGTAATTCCTTTATGTTTTCAGAAAGTTTTCTAAATCTCCATGAAAACTTAAGCAGTATATTCAAGCTTTTCAGAAATTAAGGTATTCAAAATGTTTAAAAAGTCTTATATCAGCTACAGCAATGGTGAGCGTGATCTGAAAAGCAAGAAACAAGACAAACAGCTCATACCCTTATGTACAATCTGCATAGTTTTACTCCCAAAGCCTGACTGGCAACTTTTCCCTCATTTTCACAAAGCCTCAACAATTGCTTAAAAACAAAAAACAGCAATTAAAAAAAAAAGTAAACCACATAGCAAGATTTTTAGGCTAAAATTGTGCTAATCTGTATTTGCCTATTTGCCCAGTAATAGTTTTAGTACATTTCAAATTAACGAGAAAGCCAAGACAATGCAGTAGAAAAATGTACACAGCAAAAGCGCAAGGGAATAGGAAAACCTTGTCAGGGTTTCATGAGAGAAAACTATAGGAAATGACTCCTCAGTAAACAGGAGTAGCAAGTAAAAACTATTGAAGCTGCTTGAAGCTGCCTATGCTGACGAATACTGAAGAAAAAAATCTCCACAAATAAGATTATCCTTCATTGAAGCAGAGCAAGGAAAATTATAAAGGAAACATTCAAATGTTTAGTTTTCATGAAACCAAGGAAAAACCCCTAATTTTATGATGAACTTCCAGCTACTGACACTTTTTTGTCCCCTCACAAATGTATAGATTATTTTGTTTTCATTGTTAAAATCTTTTTGCCTTTTTTTTTTAGTTTCTTTTTTCATATCACAATCACTGTATCTCAGGAATCAGAGGACTGTAAATCCAGTCCTCCTTGAGTGCCTAAATACAATTTAGAAAAAAAGCTACAGATCCAGTGACAGCTACGAAAAGTACCAAATATCCCATTGCTCCCTTTACAGAGATACTATAACATATGGTTAGCGTGGGGCTTTTCTCATCAGCTCAGACTGACGCAAAATCATCCAGTTAGAGTCAATTTGCATGTATAATATCAGAGTGTCTACAGATCTATAAGCCAAAAGACATAGTATTCACAACTTTGGGAAATGAAAACTTGGAGCTGCAGACAGTTTTAGCTGATCTTAAGTCCCACACAGCTACTAGCTAATTCTCAGTAAGGCATGCTGGGAATTAAACATGCAATTCCCATCATTATCAAAGATTGCTGCTACTCAGAGTCTTCATATGCTGAAAACCTACCCTCTAGTGTTTACTAATAGCATCCATTTAGTACAGCAGGTGAAATGCTGATTACTTAATTTATTTCTTAGTAATTTTGAAAATATCCCACTGTATTTATTTTGCATATCCTGCTTTTCTTCATCTGAAGATGAAGGCCACTGAAAAATCCTCAGGGATACAACAGGACCACAGCACAACAAATGAGCATCACAGCATGCATACATTACAGGGCATCAGGGTGCAACACAAAAATCTTCTCAACAATCCATTTACACACTGTGAACTACATTCAGTCACTGTATTTGTATATGAAACTTCCAGCTACCCCTGCAGGACTGATATGTGCATACTCAAGAGTACACTTCAACCTTTGATTGCTTTACCACCTAGCTCATAATTTCACAGATAGAAAAATAGACGATTCAAAAACTTTAGAAGCATTATATGAAGTAGAGAGGTGAAGAAATACTTTGATACATCAAAATTTAGTAAGTTGATTTCCTGAACAAGGGCCAGATCCTGAGCATTCTACATTCCCTACTGAGAGAAAGCTATCTCAATTTGCTACTAGAGATATATAAAATCTAAGTTACTCATTATTTCAGACCTTTCTTGGTTCATGCACTTTTGATAGTTGCTTTCCTATTCTCTTACTAATGCTTAGATATAGACAGCATTTTATCAAGAATACATACTGACTGTAGCTTTTGCAAATAATAAATATGTTGACCAACGCAGAGAAAAGAAAGGTGGTGCTTTCAGTTTGGTGTTGCCTCTTACAACACTGACTTGCACTAGAAAAGGGAAAGGAATTCCTGATGCATGGTATGTAGTTCTTATTTAATTCTGCTTTATGAAGATAGTTGTGCAGTGTCTGAAAGCAAAAATGCAAATTCTGCAGAGTACTCATCAGTACAATACCTTTAAGCTCTGCTCAGATAAGGCTTTCAGGGATTTTACATGGTCTCTGGTCCTCTTTTCCTTTCTTTGATTACAAAAAAACTAAATTAATTGAGTTGTGCCTCTGGCCATCCTTCTCAAAGACAACTCTTCTTCTACAGAAATGCCTTTATTTTTTTCCCCCTTTTAAAAACAAACAAAAACCCAAAACCCAAACAAACAAAAAACTACACCACCCACACTGGCACCCAGTACAAAACTTCCCAGCAAAAAAATCTTACTCTTTACTTGAAACAACTGTTTTTAGTAATAGATGCTGAGGTACAACTCAGATACAGCAGAATTCCTTGTTTCCTCTCCTCTCTTCCCAGATTTTAAAGAGCCTTCCCATATTTTAAATAGCGTCGGCACCTTTTTTTCCACCTCCATCATCTCCACACACTTGTTTGTCTTTATAAGAAAGTGAGAAAGACCTTAACTACTAAACAGCTAGTTTGTAATTTGGCATGCTTCTGTCCTTCCTGTTCTCTGATGGCTAAAAAAATAACTTCACTGGCTTTGCCAAGCAGTGTAAGAATCATGCAAAGGAAGATGTGATCAAATGAATACCTTTCAGGGACCATTTGCCACCAAACTTATTTTATAATTCATCTATTCTCTGATAGCAGGAGTTACACTATCCTGTAAGGTACAACTGTACTTCCAATGCACTACTTAAATGTTAATGGAGTGAAATTGCTCACATCCATATTTTAACAGGCTTAGGTACATCAGCTCGCTCACTTCTGCAAAGCAACTTGATCTTGAGATATGCGAAAAAATCTACCAGAGAAATTCAACGGAGAAGTTAACTACAAAAAAATTACATAAGGCTGACTATTTCAGTGGGGATTTAAGGAGGAGAAGTGTTGGCTTTTGAGGGTTTGGTGGGGTTTTGGGGGGATATGGATTTAAATATGTGACTATATTATGATTATGATATTATAGTCATTTCTAGCTCCTAACAGTCAAGTAGAAGATTGTGAAAGCTCATGCTTGAGAAAATTTCTTGTGCTTTAGGGCTACATGGAATGTTGTCCTCCCTCTCTAAATACACTTTTTGTTACATATAAACATGCCTGTTCTCTAGCTTACAGTTGATTTAATTAGACTAGATTATTACTTCCAATCAATGGTGAAATGCTCGTGACATAATTTGATGTAACTTGTGCATGTTGGGCTTTTATAAGGAACAGAACTGAGACAACTGTGGATGCTGAAGAGCCCATATATATATATATATAAAACACATATATAAGATAGGTAATATCAAACTGAGGCAAAGCCAACCAAAACCCAAAACTTGGACACTTTTCAAACCCTCGAACATCATCAACCACAAACACATCTGCTATTTGATACACTGGCTGCTCCTTCATAGAGGCATTTGAAGCAGACAGTTAAAACAACTGAGGAAAGAAAATACACAGCTGACTATATCAATAACGCCAACAGCACAGGAAGAAGCAGATGGAAACAATGAGTCTGAGAAAGAACTTGAGGGAAAAATTACAAATTGGGGGGGAAACAAACTAACAAGCAAACAAACAAAGCCAGCCAACATGTAGTGATGCTGAAACATCTTATTTTGCTTCTCCATCCCCAAAAAGCAAAGCCATAATCTCAAAAAAAAGCAAGTCTACAGTCTATTGCATCTGCAGGAGAGTGACAAAGCTGGTGAAAGGGATGACAGGAAT
>NW_009933331.1:30458-46566 GCF_000696875.1 Nestor notabilis
CCAGTGAGGAATGGCTGAGGATGCTAGGCTTGTCTAGTTTTGAGAAAAGGCGGCTGAGGAGGAACCTCATTGCTCTCTCCAGCTTCCTGAGGAGGGGAAGTGGAGAGAGAGGTGCTGATCTCTCTCTGTTACCCAGTGGTAGCACACATTCGAATGGTTCAAAGCTGTACTTGGGATGTTTATACTGGACATTCGGAAGCATTTCTATACTAAGAGTGGTCAAACCCGGGAACAGGTAACTTTTGGTCAGCTCTGAATTGCTCAAGCAATTAGACTGGATAATCACTGTAGGCACCTTCTAGCTGAAATATTCTATTCTATAGATGCACTAGTCTAATAAGCAACTAAAGACAGGCATCTATGATTTTACTAAGCAACAGCAGTAACGGAGATGAGGATGGGCTGGAGAACTCTTGCAATTTTCTTAACTGTCTAATCTCACCAGCTTGTTCAGTCTCCTTGTGGTCTTTATTTTCTTGTGTGCTAAGCCAACAATAATCCTCACTCAACGGGACTTAAATACCATTGACTAGCTGTTCATATGGTTGAGGGCTGTTTGAGAAATGTATCTGAACTGCAGCTCTTGCATACAAGAAAAGGCAACATAAAATACACATGCACTGCTTCACTGTTGTCACTTGACATCTCAGGTTCTCTCAGATGTAACACAAAACCTGACAATCTCCACTGACAGTGTGTCAAATGTGGAGAAGTGATTTTAGAGGAAATTTCATTTAAACAGATCAGGTGATTACAGTGCATTAAACAAGCAACAAGCCAAGAGCTTCAGAAATTCTTATTTAGAAGACAGAAAATTATACAGAAAGTCCCTCCATCCAACTGACACAGTATGTAACCAGGAATAATGGAAGTAAGTGGTCACTCAGACAAAACAATTCAGAACATGAACAGGGAGGAGTAAAAACTTTCTAAAATAAGGTGGCTATCCAAATAATAGCCTGCTCAACCTCACTGTATAACAGCTCAGTGTGTTTTAAACTGTGTATAGCACAAGGAACAAATTAATATTCCAGAACAGGAATAAGATACTGACATAATGCTCAGATCACATGTGTGCTTCAGGGCACACGTAACCCTTGCTGAAGCTCATGAAGAATCTAACAGATTAAAATTGGTAAGTAACCACAATAATAACAAAACCCACCAATTCATCATACAGCAAATGCAAGAAAGTATAGGGGATGTGATTTTTAGACATAGTACCAGCCTAATTACTTGTTCAGTTTTATGAAGGATTACTTCTTTGTTCAGTACCGAAAATCAATTTCTCCCTGAGGTCCAAAGAATTCCTATCATATATATACTGAGGGACAAATGGTGAAGGACATGAATATACATAAAAAAATTATCGGCGTATTGGTTTTTACTGGCTGAGAAACATATTCCAAAATACTGAGTAAGTCTTCTTAGAAGAGTTCGGATAATCTTATTTAGGTTCTTCAAGCATGGGCAGAAATCATTACAGGTACACCAAAGAAAGAACATCCTTAGAGAAAAACGCCATCTTAAGTAGGCTTATCCCTATAATCAGAGGAGAAAAAAATCATTACTTTCAAGAGTATTATACTACTTTGGAATGTTTTCCCATAAGAAACTATGGAATTAATTTTGCACGTGTTTCTTCCTCTTGTAAGTTTGTGGTCTACTGCAGGAAGGAATAACTTCATACAGAAGTCAGCATCATGAACTTCGCTGCAACCTTAAGGACTGAACAGGTGCTACATGTAAAATAAATATATTCTCTGTTTATGATTTTTAAACACAAATATTTCTTGTCCCTAATAATAGTCTGAGCAATAAGCTCATTACAGTCTGTGAATCATCCAGACTCTTTTGATGATAAGTACTATGAAAACAGAGAGCAAAATTTGCCTTTACAATGCAAATGTTGTGATTCTTTCAGACAAACACATTCCTCCATATATAACTTAAAGCACTTCAACTCTTGACCTCAGTGCAGCCACACTGAAGTCACAGTACTGAAAGGGAGAAAACAAGTACTGTTTCTTGAGATGATGCCAAATTTTCACCTAGGATGTTTGGGTCAGACTTCAAAAGATATTCACTTATCTAATTGCCATTAGTTTCAAAGCCAGAAAAACACATGAACACAGTCCATAGTCTGGCCTTTTACTTATACCAAATATCTAGGGCTTCCTCCCTTTACACTTAAACAAGTTTCTTGTTCCTAGTTGCACGCAGACTATTTCCAAGATTTCTTTTATCTTCAATTTTAGATTTTGCTCTTTTGCTCTCATGTGTTTAAGGCAGCAAAGAATGCCATTTTTTCACCCTCTTCAGCTGCAGAGGGCAAAGGAGAAATGAGAGAGCTCAAATGTGTTGTTAAAATATATATGACACATGAGAAATTATTAAAACAGTGTTATCACAGTTATAGATAAAAGAAATAAAAAATATGATACAAAATGAGCAGACATCAAAGCATTTTGAATTTTGCACACAGTACTATATACTATATACTATATATTTTGCACTCAGTGCTATATACTAACAGTTTCTCTTTCCTAAAGCACATTCCTTAAAGCTGTATTTGAATTAGAGCTGAATATCCTAAAGGCCAGTGCATGGCAAAATTTCCTGGAACATCACAGACTTCACTTCATAATGTTTAAAACAATAATTTGCATTGTTTTCTCTTTTTATATGTGAACTTCCTATTACTGAAGTTTCATTGAGAAAAACATTTCCTTCTTCATCAGCTAACCAAGTAACGATCCAAAATGGTACACTAAAAATGTACCAGCTACTCTGAAGACATTACCCTTGTCTTCCTTACTGAAATTGACAATAGTGAATCCCCCAAATACAGGTTAAAAAATGAATACACTTCCCAGCTTCAATATTTTCAAACTCCCAGGTTATTGGTATTATGTTTGTTTGGATTTTTTTCTTTTGAGTTTTTTTGACTAAACAATGCTTTGTGGTTTTAGCAGATAATATGAAAACATTCATATGCAACTCCCAAGGAAAAATAACTGAATATATTAGAAAACATTCTCTAATATGATCAGCGCTTGATATTAATAAAATAGAAATAGCCAAATTTAGAGGAAATTTCAAAGCCTGATTTGAACAACTTCACTTGTTTTTATTAAAGCCTTGGTAGTTGTGTTAACCACTAAAATACCATTCTATGTTGCTCTCTCTCACGCACAATATTTAAAATATGAAATCTAACGTTTACCCATCATGAAAGTACTGTGTTCTTTTGGGCATTACCCACCACCAAAACACAAACCATTATGAAATACAGTTCTATTTCCTAAAAAAATTATTTTAAATATTTCTGAAAATTCAAACTACAGTAAAAGCATGATAACCTTCCCCAAAACTCACTTTCTGCATACCTTTATTTTTTTATAAACTTGTCTGTAAAAACAAAGCAGCTCTAAGGAAAATTAACAAGTCACATACTAAAAGCAGAGAGGTTTACAGCAGCATACCAATCTGTGTGTTGACATGAGCTAGAATAAGCAAGCAGTGGTGCTTTTAGACTCCCAGACACAGTCCACAAGCTCCATGTTTTAGATTTGATACTTTTATTCAGACACATTTTATAATCTTTCATAGCATTATTTCCTGCTGTAGTTAAAGAGGCCATAACACAGCTTTACCTGACCACATAAAGGATCCTGAGCAGATTATCTGCTTTCTTCTGATTTAGTTCTACACAACAAGGCAGAGTTGTTCTGATCTAGCTTAGCAAATTAATAATCACCCAAGAAATTTCTAATCAGAATAATAAACTTATTCCATTTGCCTATCTTCTGGTGTTGTAAATTATTACACCTTAACGGGCAGCCAGATGTCTGCACAAGTTGACAGTGTAAATGTCCTTGTCCCTATCTATAGACAGATGATGTTATCATCTGTATGGTGTGCCTATGCTACTGTGATTATAACACAGAAATGTCAATTAAAACGACTAAGAATGAATGTCACATGTCTGATTTCTACCGGTTTTATACCACACAGCAAACAAACCATATACTTACTGTATATGAAAGAAAACACACCTAACATCAATCTACAAAGTCTAATTCAAGATGTTGCTCTGGCTGCAACATAACACATTATTTTTCCACCAACTTTTTAATACCTTTAGGTACTTATCAGTGTCCATTCCCCTCAAAAGCATTTAACCTAGTCTCACATCTGCCAACACAGCTTCAGCATATAGTTAACCCAACAAGCAGTTCCCCATGTAAGATCCAGGAGCAAAAACCAGGCGAAACCACTGCCTACTTCACCACTTCACTCAAAACCTTCCAACTGCACAGGAAACTCACCTCAATATCTCCCACCCATGCTAATCTCAGAATTCTTATATTAATTTTCCAGTTTCATTACTTTTATTTCTCCAAGACAAATTATTCCATTATATGGAAATTTACTAGTATTTTAATCAAATCAAAGAAGGGTTAAAAAAATGTATCTTTGCCAGTATGAATAAATCAGTTTTATTAATGCACATTTCAAAGATCCAAAAGCACTGTTAGAGTCGCTAGTCCAGTCTGTCTCAAAAATAAATCTTTAATCAAGATAATTGTCATAAAATTAATAAGAACAAAGAAAATATTATAGAGCAATTTGAAGGAATACTTGTTTATTACTAGCAACATCCCTGTTATTCCAAGGAAATCAATTCATAGCAAATGTTGTCAAGCTCTTACTAAGCATGTCCAGCAAGCAACTTAGTTTATTGCTTTAGAACCTGACTGAAGTTACAGGCAAGGAAGGTGTATAAGGGTAACTTTTACATCCATGCTGGACATCAGTCAATGGAAAAGTTCATTCTGCTGTCACAGAAAACACCCAATGTCTTATAAATAAGTCACAGCAATAAGGCTTTTCTTTAGCAAAGCTGTCATAAACAAGTTATAGTAGAGGTTGGAAAGCCTATCTCTCTGGATTTCAGAAGCCTTCATGGAGACATTCTGTCATCAATAAGCCCAGCGATTTCTCCAGTAACTAACTGAGGTAAAGCAGAACTCAGAAGCTAACCCACTTAAAATAGAAAAATATGTCCCTTTCATAATCTGAGTAATGAAATACCCAATAAAGGCCATGAGTGTTTCATTTACTCTGCAAGTTCAAGTTATCAATGTGCTTCACTATTTCTATTTATTTTTAAGTGATCTTGAAAATAATTAAAAACTTTAAGCTGTGCAAACTAACACTGTATAATTCAATGAGTATTAATTTAAACAAGTAAGTTTTACTTTTAAAATTTTCACTTTGCTTTGCAACTACTACAGGCTTAAATCAGAAGAGACACACTTTTTTTTTCTATGGGGCCGACCTGATGAAATAACAGTTTAACAATTAGATGAAGTTACATCAGCTTTATTTTAAGCTCTTTGCATTAATGCATACAGAAATTAAACATGAAGGTAAATAGAAAAGTAATGCATCAAAGAATGACTTATATAGAGAGGCCTGAGTGATGAGCAGGAACAGTTTAGTAGATTTATTTTCAAAAGCTAATATTGTTTACATAATAAACCTGAGATCCTGAAAGAACAATATCTCTAGGAAAGTAAGCTTATGAAAGCTTTTTACATGAAGTATTTCATCATTTCAGATGAGACAGCTGAGCTCTGCGGTATTACCCTCTGTAATCTGGGTAAACCACTATGGAATCAGTTGCTCTTAATAAACTTGATTCAAAAATCTTTGGATGAACTGTAAAAAAGTTCCTTGTCTCTTCTTACCACGCATTTCTTTAAATTTACAGTACTTAAGCAAACCAACAAAAGCATTTTTACCTTTTATAAAAATTCAAACACAGGAGAAATGTGTAACAGTTTTCTGGAGCACTCGACAACAGATTGATCTTCATAAGTCTCTTCAGAACCCTTTGGAATATTTGGTGAAAACACTCAGTGCCCTCAGGCACTAGCCTCAAAGACCAGAAGAATCATTCTGCTAAACCATTGTTTCAACTGTTTCTAATTTCTTTAACCCACCCAGACTGCAGAAAACTTGTCATGTGAAAGTATCTGATCAGCTCTACATTGAAAATAAATATATTGTATTTACTACAGTACGGAAAAACAAATTTCTCTTTGCCTGCCAGTCAATAGCGTACCTAAGAAATAAAACAGCAAGTTATTCCCAGGCTGGAATAGAGCTCCTGTGCCAAAAGGGTAGTAAGTCAGAAATAGCCAGTGCAAAACACTACACAACTCTGGACCTCTTGGACTCAGTAACGTGAAACGTGTCTCTCCCGACTGCCAACAAGGCAGAGGGATCAGCAGTGGGAGGCTCAGCTCTCAGGCACCCGCAGCCTGAGCTCCGGCACACAGCGTTGCTGCAGGAGACATCGAGCACTGCAAGCACAGGGTCCCCAGACACATAAAATTGGAGACCACACATGGCTGTTGCCACTCCTGTGTTGGGAGACAGGCAACAAGACAGCAACTTTTGCAAGGCTCCCCTTTAAAAATAGCCTTAAGGAGGATGCCTCAAGCCCTGCCTTTTCTCCTTGGGATTTCCTCCTGTGAGGCAAACAAACATAACTTCAAGAGAGACTCTGGTGGAAGGAGAATGTCTAATTCTCCACCAGATGGCAAGCACCCACACCAAGATCTGCTGAGAAGCTCTTGATCCAAAGGGCAAGCAAATAAACACAGCAGCCAAATCAGCTGGATGGCAAATACTCACTGCCTGTGAAATAACCACCTTGCCGAAATCATGGGAAAAGGTTCTCATGAATAGGCCTTCTGCCCAGAAAAAATTCCTTGTGGTTTGGGAAAGTCATGGTCCTTCCTCCCAAAGTACTTTCTTCATATTTCTCCATTAGCTATCAATTGTAAAAATTTCAAATCCTCTGGAAGAAGAAACAGAATTAGATAGCGCACTAGTCTGATCACTGAAACTTTGCTAGAGAATCAGCCCAGTCCAAAAAATACAAAAGGAAGCAAGGACAGAAGTGAACATTCTCATAAACATGTATTGCTCACCACTCATGCAAGTGAAAAATACAAAATGTGGATAGCACATATGGTATGTCATTTGGAGGGATCTCATCAGTGTGTACAAATACCTGAAGGAGACAAAGCCTGACACTTTTGAGTGTTGCCTGTGACAGGATGAGGCAATGGGCACAACCTGAGAAACAGGAGGTTCGTTCTGACCATCAGTAAATACTTTCTTTTCCTTACTTGAGGGTGAATGAGCACTGCCACAGGTTGCCAGAGAGGTTGCAGAGCCTCCATTCCTGGAGATACTCAGAAACCATCTAGAAATGGTCCTGGGCTACTTTTGCAATGCAGATGTTTTATTAGCACCCAAGAACTCTAACCATCCTTGGCCTGATGCATTAGTTTGAGAGAATATTTAACATCAATTTTTGCTGTGAAAATGCCAAGAAGACAGACTGAAAGAGTACTAACCCCCCCCCCAAAAAAAAAAAAAAAAAAAACAAAAAAAAACCACACAAAACAATTTCCAAATATTTTAAGACAAAAGCTCTTAAAGGAAGCAGGTAGAGGACTTTTGTTTACCTATGTTTATGTTTTGGTGAATACGGGAGTATAATGAGCAAAAGTAATAATGTTCTCAAACAACACTGGTCTAAGAAAGCCTCTCTCCCCCCCTCTCCCCCTGCTTTTTACACAGTTTTTCAAGGCCTTGCTACATGTGGTTGATACATCCCCTCATCTGTCCTACTTTCACTCTTTAGTCTCATGTCACTGAATCAGGAGAGAAACATGAAAAACTTACCCTGGAGGAGGCTGCTTCTTGATTCATAAAACCGGTAAATGAGTATAATCTTGATACCAATTCTACCTCACATACTTCACAGTAGGTTTCCACTAAACAAAGGTTTGTTTATACCACTGCAGCCTTACAGTAACAAATAAACAGTACTGTATAACTCAAAAATTGTCAATAGCTACTTTCTAATCCTATGGTTTCAGGTAGTTCCACTAGACAATACTAATGGTGTCATGTCCAGTCTTGGTGACAAACAGACCGTGATAAGAAGTCAGGTAGTTTCTCATGAATTTTGTTCTTTTAACTCTTCAGAGATTCAGAAGCGGGGGGAGAAAAAAAAAAAAAAAAAGGAAATTATAATTTAGGAACAAAACCTACAATCCACTTGAATAGCTACATTTCCTCCTTTTTTTATGGGTTTTTTTGTTTGTTTTTTCCTCAAGGAAAATATGGAAATACTTACATTGCATACACACTCTTGGGTGGTGCATAAAACAAATCTGTAAATGTTACATTGCCTGTATTAGAAAATTCTATTTTATTTGAAATTTAGAAATTTGGATTTCAAAACTAAAATAGGACTTCGGAGCAAAGCCACTGTCTCCTGTCAAAACAACTTCCTGCCCTCAAAAAAGCCCTTATTAACATGTAAGCAGATTGTCAAAGGTATTGACGCAGCTTCAGGTGTCTCACATGTTAAACTTTACTGAAGAAATAACTCCCCTTTGGTTTCTCACTTGGTTGCCTAAGATGCTAATTCTCAGTTCAAAAGATTATCTCACACCTCACTAGCTTTGCTACCTTAGTATAATCATCTGCTGTGAACTTTTTCTGCACTTCACAGACACACTGCAGGGAACAGAGCAGTCATAAATGCCCCAGTTTCATCCTAATAGCTACTGTTTTCTTTAGATTTCAGGCATACTTTCCCAAATTTTATTTTAAGTTTTGTTCAGGATGAACATAGATAAGAAGCCAAATAGATTACTTTTTCCTATTCTCTTGAGGCAAGTCCTTGCAAGGTCAGCCCCTGCGCATAAAAGACAGTAAGTTTTCTCTTTAACTGTGATTAATGCCATTTGATCATCAGACCACATATTTTAAAACACTCCCATTGCAAGTATACGCTTTAGAACACTCCCAAGTATACGCTACACATACTATTACACACTCAAGCAAATGTGTAGCTACATTTATATGTAACAGTCTATGCTCTAGAGATAGTACAATTTAAATTTTAAGCTGTACAAATATTATGTTTTGATATACTACTATAATTTTTTGTGCTACCCTGCTGATACAAGAGTTGAGTTTAGAAACACTGAAGCAGGACAGATGGCTTATGCTAAGATGAAGTAATCAACTCATAAGACCTGTCACCCTCCCATTTATTTAATGCCTGCAAAAGTATAGAATTATTCAGCCCTTTGGCACAGCATTTTTCTGAAATACATATATATATATTGTAGAAAATTAATAAATGATAAATAATATATTAAAATTATACAATTATACAATCTTTATGGTGTATAAAATATATACACATTATGTAAGTATATATATAAACAATTATGTACTGGTAGATCAAGCCACAGAAATTCTCCTCATTTACCCTCAGCTATTCAGTACCAGAACAGTTCTGAACTCCTTAAAGAGCTGGCAAAGCTGCTCTTGGCATAAAAATCACAAGGCTGTATAAATTAGAGTTGACTGATTTAAAGACCCAAATCTTCAGGGTCATTTATATGAGTTAGGGGTGCATAACTGGAATTACAATTTGTTCAAAGAAGTATACAAAGAGTTCAGTTTCAAATGGGAATTTAATCAGTTATATACCTTTTTGTGTATACAAATGCTGGATTTCTTGTTTTAGGAATTTGAGGGCAAGTATTTTTTCCAATGGCAAACACAGATTTTCTGAAACCTGAAACTTATTAAAAATAAAGAAAATTCAATTAAATTTGTAGTAATAGAAGGAAAAGCTTTTTTATTAAACACAGAAAAACTAAATACCATTCCAGAATAATAGTCTAATTATGATATACGGAATTTCTGTAATATGATATAGTAACTTCATTTGGGTGTCCCATATTCCAGGTGAGATCCCACAACTTTGTGTTACTCCAATATACTCCTGTAGGAGTAAGCTCCAGGGCTTAACATTCTGGGTGGAAAGCTTTTTCTAAAACAGCCTGGATTAAAAAAGAATATATTCACATTCTATTTCCATTAATGATCACTTCTTTCTAACAACTGTTATTGCAAGGCTGCTATTCCAACACCCTCCCCCCTCAGATTTTTTTATTTTAAATGAAATTTTTTCCAATGTGGTTTATTATCTTCTGGTTTCAAGATCATCACTACAGAGCTCAGGTATGTCTGAGCTCTTCAAGTTCTACCGCTACGCCCTAACCAGCAGCAAAGAAATAATAACCACAGAGAAATAATAACCAAAATAACCGATAATAGCTCCTATACAGTAATTCCAGAATGACTTCTGGCTTTTCTAGAACAGCAATGTCTTGCTAACTGCACTGTTGCATAGCTAATTATTCCCCACCTTCTCACTCCCACTGGTCTTCATTGATCTTATCACAAAATTTTATTTTACCAAGATCATTTTGAATTTCCAAATGCTTGCCATCCCTTACACTATAACACCCCTCTCTAAATTTTAATAAATATCTTTTCTATCACAGAGGATGCTAATAAAAAATGAACTAAGACTCAACACATAATGAATGCCTTTCCAAAATTTTCATCTCAACATCTTGCGCCTTTACCTCTTCGTGGTTTGCTTCTCAAAGGCAGAGGTCAGTGGAAAAAACCTCTCTGATGTCAAAACGTATCACAGCTGCTGCTTTCCAACTACCCAACAGTCCATGAAAAAAATCCATCAATTTGACATGGTTTGTTCTTGAAAACCCACGCTGGCTGTTTCTTAAGTTCTTATTAATTCCCACATTAAATGGAAACCAGGACAAATTACTAAACATTTCTAAAGGCATTTATGTCAAGTACATATCTACTGTCTGCTTTTTATTGTGACCAATGCAACAGAAGACTTTTGCCATCAATTATTTGGTTTCCTTTCCAATTTTGCAGCTTGCCTGTACCTTCCTTTACCTTTCTCTTTTAAGGCAAACTTCGGAAACCTATTCATTATGTCTTTCAGTTGAGAGATCTGGATTTTACCCTGTACGGTTATGCTATTCCTTTACACTTATCTTTTAAAGCATCGGTAGCCATCAAACCTCACAGCTGCAACTAGTTGGACCCATCCAGTTCAAATTATAAACACCTTCCTTCAAAACTTGAATCTTTAAAAATCAATATACACAGCTCTATGTTATGGGTTCTATGTAGATAGTATCAATGAAAACTATTTAGTCATATTTACTGCACAGTTCTGAAGGCTTGAAACAGTATGCAAATACAAACGGCATCTAAACGCAAAAAGTCAGATGCAGCATTTAATGAATACATACCTTAATGTTGCACAATAATTTCAAAGTAGTGTTTGTTTAGGCTAGATAGTCTAATAAGATTTTATTTCTTCAAGTGCTGCAATTTAGTTTTATGGAAAATTTTCTCCAAAGCCAGCACCCACAACAAAATTAAGCATACGAAAGTTCTAGATAATCAGAATAAAACCACTGAGAAAAGCAATTACCTAAATAGTTCCATTTCACTGTGCACAGGACTCTGTTTTTCTGTTTCTGTACTCCTGAGTGGCAGAATGTGGCACAGGAGCCAGAGCACAGCCAGGGCTCATCTGTGACTCACACTCAGTTTGATCCTTGTTTCCCTAGTCCCTTATCTTTAATAAAATAATAATTAAAAAAACCCTACTCCATGAGGAAGGCAAGAGTCAACTGCCTACAAACAAACTCAACAATCCACTTCTTTCATGCTGCCTCGTGGTCCTGACTGGGATATTATGTATGATTCAGATCATAGGGGTACGCAAAGAACTTTGCCTATCCCTTTCTAGTTCTCGGGCAAGACATAGCCACTACCATAGCCTGATCTAGTGACAGCACAAAATTAATGTCTTTATTGTGAGAAATTGATTGTTTCCTTCTCTTAGCATTTATTATAAATAAAACATACTCCAGGATTTTTAACCACAAAAGAATAGAAAAGAGGGTGGAACGGCAATGGAATGACTCCACAGTAACTTGGCTCTTTATAAATGCCTTATATATGAAAAAAAAAACCCAAAATGTAAACTAAAACATTTACATTTTCCTTATAATTTTTCCAGAAGTTGAACATGAAAAAGAAGAGCAAAGCTGCAGTGTAATGCAGGCTAAAATCTTTTTTCAGTGACAAAGGCTTCAGAAAATATATTCCACACAGTTTTTCAGAGATACATCCCTAGCGTGAACATTTCATTTTCTCTGATTATCATAATATCTGCATGCTTAATTCACCACTCACAACAGCAGATTGGTTTCTGAAAGTGGAAAAGTAACGGCCGACAGAGCGAATGCATTCAAATCCCTTGCCAATAAAAATCAATAAACTGACCAATTTTGAAGCTGAGCTGTTTTATTACACAGTAATGAAGCTCAGAATTTCGTAAGACATTCTCTTAGATTAATCAAATGATTCTGCAAACATATACAGACGTCCAAAATTATTATACGTAAGTGAAAAAATTTTCAAGCCATGTTGAGCTGTACCTGAAATTGGCTCACTTTGTGCTTTTCATATTTATACTTTCAAAGTGGTAGAATGGTTTCACTGCCTGAATCAAGGAACTTCACTTTACTCCTGTGCAATAAAACCCACTTAAATATCAATAAAGCCATAAACCTCATTTATTTTACCTTGTATTTATAGAGACAAACTCAAACTGCTTCAGAACATCATTGTTTTTACATAAATAGTGCAGCTTTGCCTAATGCCAGCTGTTAAAGGGCTTGTTTTTCTTCAAAATTCAGAGAACCTATTTCCTTTGAACAACTTCACCCATGCATTCTGAGTATCTTAGAATTTTAACATTCATTACTGTTGGACTTCTCAATACTGCCACTCAACGAACAGAAAGGTTGCCTCTTCCTTCTTCCATGAAACCGGTCTGAAGGTGAATTTCTATTCCTTATGATGAAGTATCAGTAAATTCATTCTACCCCATGGCCCCATAAAAATAATTAAGATGTGCTTCCATTTGGTGGAAGATACAAACACTTCTGTAACAAGGCAGAGAAGACAGCTGTTTAAAACTGCTTACAATTTCAGAAAGATGACGGCATCCCATCTGTGATGGGTATCCTGATGCTTCTCTGGGAAACATTAGGTTATTTATCCTGTCTAGAAAGTATGTTTTATGAAACTATAGTATTTACAGATCCATTTGTCTTGTATTTCTTCATTTGCTCATTTTAATCTTGGTATGTATCACTAGTGACTTACAGCTTCGTTTTGAAGTTTGATGGCTACCTCCACGCATAATTACATCAATACTTTTTTTCAAGTCTCCACATTTTCAGGTTTGTCATATAGAAAAGGGAGAGAACACTTAATGTTCCTGTCTCCCAGAACACTAGAGCTTTTCCCAAATTTAGTTACCACTGATTGCATTGCTTGCTGCTTTTCCTTTCTTTTCCTCATTAATTTCTGATATCTGCTGAATGGCTTACTGAACAATAACATATGCTCTCTGATCTCCCACTCTCTCCTGCAACCTTTTCAAGTACACCTAGCAAAAGAAAACTAATTTGTTTGTAGGTTACCTCTGGAAGAATTACATTACATTTGGCAGAAGTGTGAATACTCACTCAAGGCTAAACATTGTTTGCGCGACAGAGTGAAATTGAGTTTCACCTCAATGTATTTGATCATGCATCAGTAAAGGATAGGTATATTTTAACTTCTATGTATCAAATGTGGTTAGAAATACATATCACTATTATAAAAAAACAAAACAACAAAAATCTTACAAATATATACCAGTAGTATATTTCCCAATTATTCTTTTCGCATGTTCAAAAATTGCAGTGATTCCCCCAGTTTCCCAACACTTTCATGAAAACTCTCTGATACCATATACCTTGAGATACTGATATCCACTTATAGACATCTAAATGGAGATTTGCACATATTTGAGTTCTGTTTCAAAAGGGCATTCTGAGTGCCTTAAGAACCATGAGTAGCCCAAAGAATTTAACAGCAAAATGAAATCCAGGCATGCTGCCACTTCAGAAGGTGCAGGTAAGATTGAGGGTCTGCATGTTAGTTCAGCAACCAAACCCCTAAACTGAAACTCTACAGTCCAACTGAATTTTGTGTATTTTGCCAGTGAAAAAGAGTTTATTTTTGTACTTTGCATAAAATGTCATCTCATCAGAAAATCATCCTCTTAAAATATACATTTACATGGAGACAAGGCTTCATTGCAAGCACTTGTGGGAAAACAAGAACCTTCAATATCAGTGACATTTTCATCTCCCCTGGGAGTTTAATTTTTCCCTGTTCTTAACTGCCTGGTGTGGCCACATTCTTGAAAAATTGCTCATATCAATAATGTTATCTGCAGATAGGAGATTTTCTGTTGATAATATGTGTAAAAGAAACAAATGTGTCAAGTTCTATGTGCTCAATTCCATCCTGTCTCATATGCAAGTGAAAAGCTCTGCAACATTTTTTTTTTTTTAAACAAGCCTGCTCTCATTTCTATTTGACTACAAAGTCTATTAGCTTATTTTATTTCCTTTAAAATAAGTTGAAATCTAGGTTCTTAAGAGGCATCCATCTCCTCTTTTATTTTGTTCTTTCTAGCAAAACCAGCCCTTGTATATCTGCTTTCCTGGATTTTATTCAGGATAGAACACTTCCTGAAGATCTGACTTTTATCTCAGATTTGTAATTTCAATGGAGTGTTACTGGTATAAATGTTAAAATACTGCTCCACTAGAAAATTAAATATATACTTATGTAAGAAATAAAAAGGCACAAAACCCAACCAAGCAAAATCCCTATACAAAAAAAGACTTCATGATTTTTTTGAAATTAACATTTTGCACAACATTAATACAGAAATGATGGTTATGAGTTTTGTCAGTTTTGACCAGAGTACTAAGTCCACGATCTTTTCTATCATTCTTTCCTACAGGAACCAGAATTTGAATTCTTAGAGAGATGCAGAAAGCTTCACATTGCTGTCCATACCTCTTCATTCACACTCTACCTGAAACCAACAACAAACTTGCTCCCTAGCCAAGAATTATATTCAAGGTGATTCAAGAATCACCTTAAGAATCACCTTGTTTCCCTTTATGAAAAGGAAACCATGTCCATCCATACACAAAACTGAAGCCCGTTTACCATGAGTAATTCTAGAATTTTCCAGAAGGAAATGGTCTTTAAAAAAAAAAAAAAAAAAAAAAAAGAGAGAGAGAGAGAAGAAAACTAGAATATACTCAGAACAACAGAAGATAATTCTATAGCACATACAAAAGGGATGGTTTACGTGTCACATTTTGTCAGTTATCACCCTTGGTGTTTCGATATTTTAGCTGCATGAGATCGTTGACACATCAGAATCACTTCCTGATTAGAGAGGAAGCATAAAATAGCTAGAATTGTTATTCATACAACGATTCAATAAGTAGGGCTCATTCACTGTCTGAATTTTAAGTCCAACAACAAAACTGTAACCCTGTATGCAATTAATTCCCCAGCGTTACAGCAAATTGTGCTGTGAGAGCATTCACCTGACTGTGACTGCAGGAACTGACTGACAAGGCTCTTGACCTCTCCAACACTCTAGAGCAGCCTTTCTTAGCAAATTCTTCTGTCCTAGCCTGTCTGCAACAGTTACAAATAAATTACAGACTGGATTCCCGCACATACATGGCTAAAGTTGGATAATCTTTATACCAGTAAAATGCTATACAATCAAAGCAGTAATGATAGCAAGTAGACATTATTCAAGCACTGTCACCATGCCGAAAAATCTAATAGTGCTACTAGACATAACTGCTGAGGAAATTGCATCAACAGTATGGAATATATTTTCACAGTTCTAAAAGCCACTGCTGCACCGTTTACACTCTCTGCCTCAGGAGTTTTAGTCAAAAGAATGAATGCAGTGTATGAGTATTTAGGTTTCCATTCCAGAACCACATCTTAAAACATGGTTATAAGCAGACATTTCACTATAATAAGGCTTCTTCTGTGCTAGAATTTTGTGTTCTCCATAGACCATAGAAACCACAGAAACACAAAGGAGAAATCCTCACTTATTTCAGCATGAGTTAAAGTAGTGACTGCAAATCTTGTAAATTCTATCAACTTAACACATAAATCCAATACAACTGCAGCAGGACTGCCTCAT
>NW_009933331.1:46597-81441 GCF_000696875.1 Nestor notabilis
CATTGGGCTGTCACGTGAATGATAGTTTAGGAATCCCTACTGTTATCAGAACTCAAAGCTGAAGAACTCCTTGCCTCTCCTGTACTTATGTCAAACAGAAAAACCAGGATTCACCCATAACTTAAGCACATTTAATACAAAAAGCAGCAGTAAGCACGAACACCCTTCTTCAGTCATTTTCTAAGCAAAACTGTCTGTTGTGCAAAGTTTCACTGCAAAGCATAGTATCATAAAGTATAACAACGTTACAAAACTTCAGAATTTAGAATTCATTAGAAAGTTCACTTTAAAAGCACTCAAACAAATGAAGACTTTTTTCTTTCCATCATCTGTATCTTCTCCTTGGAAATATTTTACTCCATTTTGTTGCTATACTTTCTCTGACCTACACAGAAGTATCTTTGTAGCCTAATTAATGTCACACCTTGATTGGAGTAGCTATTGAGTGAACTTCTCACCATTGCTATCTCCATTGTACCACGGAGCCTTCTCTCTGCATGCACACATTTCAGAAAGCGACGTATGAGAGAGAGGCTGCGAAAAACCAGCGAAGCATCAGATCCAGCAAAAGAATTACTTCAGAAAATGTTTGAAAATATTCAAATATTTACAAAGGGTATAGCAAATCCCTTCTTACAACACTAGAATTAGTTGGCCCTTATTAAATTGGCATAAGTTAAGAAACAGTATTTTTTTCCCATACTCCGCAATTGTTCGCAGAAGCACAGGCATAGTATTTTTATTGAAAGTCATTTAAAAGTTCAAGAAATTATTACATAAATTAATGGAATAAAGATCTACGAAAAACCTTTATTAAACCAACATTTTCCATAAAAAAAAAAAGACTCAAATCTCTGTACTGCTAATTATGGAAAGCTGAGACTATTTTAGGGGAAAGACCATTGTATACTTGCCTTCTTTCTTTGTTACATCCCTCCTAACCACTGCTAGAAACAACACACTGAGTTAGGAAAACCTTATCTCTCACCCAGTATGATCATTCTTCTCAGCAAAGCACCGACCTCTACTTGCCATGTGTCTTCACAAGCAGGACAATACTTCTCTTCTGGCCATTCTTAACTTCCAAACCACAAATTCAATGACCACGTTCCTCTGGGTTCACACAGACCTCAGATTAAACTATTGCTAATTACTGGTATAAAAGTATCAGCAGCTTTAGCTTGGTTTCTTTCTCCTTCTGTGTCATATTCACCTCTAAGACAAGGCAAAATACTGGGCATTCTATACCCAAAGAAAATTATTTAGCTGTTGTTTAAATTTAATGTTTCTTACACTTTTTAGTAATATTCTTTTTTTTTTTACACTGAAAAACTCTTTAACATCAAAAGGGAACATACCATAAATATGGAGCAAATAATTTACTGCTCTAAATAAAGTCTTAACAATCTAATCAAAATACAACAACAAATAGCTATTATCAGTTACTATGATGCGTACATTCAGAACCTACCTTAACTACTGAACACAGAAAAGCCTCAAGAGTAATTAAGGTAAAAGCTTTTTAGAGAAACACTTAGTGTTACCTATCTAGTTTTCTATAGGGCTTTTCCAGCTCACCCCATGATGTTCTCCTGGGTTCTAAGGCTGTTGCTGCCAATCTTCTGTAGAAGTGGGTGGATGTGTCACAGGAACATTTTTGTTTTCAGTGGGAGACAGGAGATGAAAACGCTCCTGCTGTGTCTTGGGATCTGCTTAAATTTATTCAAATATGCTTTCTTAACACATCCTGTTTTCTCTTCACAGATTTCCAGGTAAAGTCTGCAAAAAATGGTGGTATTCAATTTCCATTTTTGATACAAAGCCTTACACTAAGCATATCATTTAATCTGCCTTTCCATTCCTTGGCTGCAAAATGGCATTAAAATACTATTTTGCAAATATTTAGGAAATGTGTGTATTATGCATGGTTCATAATATGGCAGGGTTCCATTTACAAGTTGATTTTGATGTATTAGTGTCATGCATCCACTAAGTAGTTATTTGGTATGTATGCAGGATGCACAGACACATCTCACGTACACATACAGAGTTCTATCTAGAAGAAAATATAGATTCATCAGGTATTTTGTGAGTTTATTTCCTACTTTTCATGACATATAGCTTATAAACACATTCCTCTACAAAAATAAAAGCCACCAAAATAAGCTGGTTTGTTTAGTGAAGAGTCAAAGACTGTGGAAACATAAAGCCCACGAAAAACAGTGTACAATCCTTATTTTGGAGTTCATATTCAGAATTTTGACCCTTGTTCTACTTAGATTATAGATTATGCAGGAAGACTACAAATCTGATTTTTCCAGCATGCTCTGTTTACCTGCAGGCAAGAATGGGTTTCTGCTTCTTTCTACCTGAAACAAAATGATGTAACGTGCTGAAAGTTTTCCCAATTCCCTTTGAAAAGGTGGACTAAAAAAAGCAAAGGCTGCCAGACAGATCTCTGTACAAGATACTAACTGATGCACATATGATGTGGGAAGCTGCAGACTCATGGTTGGAAAAATATATATTGGCAAGATGATTCGTATCCCTTTGTGCACAGCTACAGAAGCATTATTGAGGCTTCTCCATGGTGTATGTGCACCCCGTTAACTCTTGCTTATATAACACTAATCAGAGAACCTTCACAACTTAAGATCAGACAATAATCTCTACATTAAGGTGCTTACCAAAAGTATCACACCTTTTGCTACTCTCTTTACTATGACTTGTGTATTTCTTGTTGCCCCATTTGCTGTGATCACTGTTTCAATGCCCTTCTTCCCCCACTCTCTCTGCCAGAGACAGCAGCAGTATTTCCATAAAAAGCTGACAGTTTTCTGGTCTCCTGTTCTCTCTCATCCCCTTCCTCCTCCCTCCAATTTACACAACTAGATGCATAACCCACTTCAGTCCCTGGTTTATCTTCCTCCCTCGCAGGTTCGAATTTTCAAGTATTCTGACATCTAAGCAAGACAAATCCACGAATGTGTCAGATTATCTTGCTTAGCTTATAAAACACTGAATAGCTCAAGGGATTTCTAATGGCTAAAGAGCCTGTTGTTTACAGGCTGTGGTTTCAATACCAAATCATGCCCATGATGGCCCTGAGTCAGTTTTATCTGATGCTTGTTTCATGAGGACTTATAATGTGAGTTGTTGAGCTCAATGTCAGCTTTTACAATAGATGACCACAGCCAGCACTTCTGTTGTCAGACTTGGCAGGAAAAAAGGCTGAGCGCAGAAATGGAAAGTAAGGGAATGCTCTACAGGTACAGAGATCCCTGAAGCATCTCTGTGCTACACCTACATAACACAGTGCAGCCCAGTGCTATGCCAAGTTGTCAGCTTGGTCCTAGAAGTGGTACACAGCTATAAATACATCAACCTGGATTTATTAACTCAGGCATAGCATCTCTCTAACTAAGGCGTACTTCTTCAAGACCTAATCTGAACCCTAAACTTGTGTATCTTTCTAGAAAGTGCATGCACACTTGCAGAGTCACCACAAGGAGGGCTGTCTTTGTACGGGGGGAGGATTGCAGGGGGGAGAGCTGCCTTTGGATATGCTTGCGTAACCCCAGACAGCAGCCTGGAGCACTGGTGCTGTCATCATTCATGTAACATAAACAGTAATATCACCTTTCCTTGAATAAGTAAAACATGTTTTCCTATCCTTAAGACATATGAAAAGAAAGTATATTCTCTCAACCATTACCTACAACTGGGTAAGTTCAGATGTCTGTTTCACCGGGTAAGAATGTACTCCATCAAAGCCAGGGTCCACCAAGTTCGCTATCACAGCTCCAACAGCAACAAGTGTCAGATATTAGAAAAAGCATAGGTAGGCAAATAGAGTGATAGAGCTAAATGCTCCCAGCTTCCATCAGTCTGTCACTCCTGAACATCTACACCTGAAGGCTGCATGTGAACACTGGACTTAATAGCTACCCATGAACCCTACCTACATCTGTGACATCCCTCATTTTTAATTATATAAAAAGGATCAAATGGCTATGTTAGTGGAATTATACATTTGTATACATATACATAAAATGTATACAAAGAACAGTAACCAGGAAACAAAATAAAAACCCCAAACTGTCCAGCACAGCCCAGATTTTGGAACAGATTCAAACTCAGACTGGCTATATCCCACCAGCTCTTTCCATCAATATCACTCCCATTCTATCTGCCCAGCAAAAAGGGAACTGGATTACTGTACTAAAGAAGGAATGGTCCTAGCGCTGGTTCAGAGTCAATTAAAACATGGGGGTGGAGGGAGGGGATGTACAGATGTTGGGATTATTTTTATTACTTTTTCCCCCAATTAAAGTTAACTGGAAGAAGGCACTTTATTTAACACAGACAATTTTAGACCTCTCCTGAGGAGAGAGTATGAATAGCTCACAGCTGCCTTAAACCTTCCTGAGATATGCATAAACTACATTTTTATTAGAGCTGGATTATACTAGCAGCTATCCAGGAGATTCAAATGCCTAACCACTGGAGACAATCAGAAGCACACAAAGATATTTGTATAATGAACATAAATATCCTTTCAAACAGAAAATCATAATCTAGTCAGCTGTAATCAAGTCTATATTGTTGCATAAAGAATTTTAAACAGAAGAGCAATACATAGGAGAAGAAAAAAGAGAGGAACAAAAGAAACTCAAATGTTTCTTCATGATCACTCTGTTTTAATCATTTTTTCAATAAAATAGTTATATATGATAATTTATTACTAGATGGTTTCTTTCATGTCTTAAGTACAATTCTAACAAGGCAGTCCTTGCAATCTCATATTTTAAAGCAAAATTTCTTTCCAGAGTTTCAAAGTGGGTCTAGGATTTCAGCATAAATATGCCTGCAAAGCATACAGAGAGTCACTGCCTATTGTCAGCACTATGGAACAGCCTCAAACAGTTCAGAATCCTTTCAAACAAGGGTAAGCCCAGTGCCAAACCTCTGCCCAGGTAAAGAACTGGATATCAGAGATGCCTGGATCAGCCTTTATCTGTTCTTCATCCATCCTGACCCCATCTTCTGCCACATAACTTAACTGGAGGTGGGTAAACTTCAGCAAGTGACTTAACAACAGAGAAATAACATCCCCATTTTGAATTTTACATGCCTGCTTTGTTAACATTCAGAAAAGAGGATTGTACATGAAATCCAGCACCAACTTACAGAAGAAAATGCAGCCTAATTCAGATAGCATTTGTCCATCTTTCAGTAAATTCATATCCTAAATATTCCAAGGAATTGAAAACATATTAGGTCATATTAATCCATAACAGATGCCACCTTCGATTTCTTGGCAGCAAAATCCTTTGAGAGATATTATCTTTACCAGACCCATGAGCAGGAATTAAATAAAACAGAATAGAACAAATGAAAACAGGTGCATTTGCTCCTCGGAAGAGTCCTGTTACAGAAGGAATATGCTGACAGTGGCAACTGAATGTACTGTAAAATAGTCAAAAGAGCATTTGGAGATATTTATTGCAAAGACTCCCCTATGATCACCCAAAGTATTTTCACAAAAGTCAGTTGTTTATTGAATGTTTACTTTTCATGCCTAGTGCTATTTAGGGGGCACAATTAAATGACTTCCCCACATTCCTGATAGCACCTCCAAAATACGTGAAGAGTTTCTAGTACATCACATAGCCATTTTTAGGATAGGTTGAGGTAATTATATCTGAATGCAGAAATGAGTATTTAGGTAATACATAAAAAGCAGCAACAGTCTATTCACCCATGTATTTAATACTTTGTGTGAAAAACATCAAACATTTATTTAAAGGATAATTACTCCAATGTAGGTATCAGAAACCTAACAATAATATTCATTAAGGACTTATTTCTTGTCATTGTTTAAGCCTAGCCAGTAACTCAGAACCACGTAGCCACTCACTCACTCCCAATCCCCACTTCCTCTTCCTGCTCCCAGAGGGTTGAGGAGGAGAATCAAAGAATGTAACTCCCACAGGTTGAGATAACAGCTCTCCAGTAACTAAGGTATGATACAAACCACTACTGCTACCACCAATAATAATAATGATACGGGAAATAACAAGGGGAGAGGATACAATTGCTCACCACCCACGATACCCAGCCCAACCCAAGCAGCGATCTGGGCCTTCTGGGTAACTCCCCCCAGTTTCTATACTGGGCATGACGTGCTGTGGTATGGAATACCCCTTTGGCCAGTTTGGGTCAGGTGTCCTGTCTCTGCTTCCTCCTGGCTTCCCCTCCTCCCTGGCAGAGCATGAGACTGAGAAAGTCCTTGGTCAGAGTAAACATTACTGAGCAACAACTCAAAACATTGGTGTTATCAGTGTTGTTCCCAGGCTGAAAGTCAAAACCACAGCACTGCACCAGCTACTAAGAAGGAGAAAAAATGACTGCTGTAGCTGAACCCAGGACATTTCTACAGAAAATGTAAAAATAAAGCCCTTTTAGAAAGACTGCATTAAAAAGAAAAAAAAATACAAAGAGAAGAAATGAAAGCTCAAAGAGAACTTCAGGTCAAGCTTAGCCAGGCATGTAAATCTAAGTTACATACTAAATGAGCAGGCTGCATTGCAAACTCTTTTATCCATTCATCCCGCAAGTGTGGTGATATTTCCACAATCTTATTACTAACAAATCTAAAACCCAATTAAAAAAAAAATGAGGTGTAACACTACACAGTTTAGAGGTTTTAAGAGCATAGTGAAAATGCTTCTTAAAGGAAACTTTAAGAAGAAAAAAAACAAAAAAAAAAAAAAACAAAACCAAAACAGAGAAAGAGAGAAGAGGAGAAATTCTGGCACAAAATAATAATGTCTTAATAGCGGGACCCACTGTGCTCTGGATTAGTTTCCCAAGATAAATGCTGGAAGCCTCATCACTTGATTAGTTAAAACAAAGCACTGGGAAATATACATTCCAAATTTACCTTGTACTGGATGAGACTGAGCTGAATGGTATAATACGCGTTTTTCCAATTCTAATTTCTGTGACTATGAAAATACTGCATTTAAAATGGAAATGTATTATTAATGGCACATACAAAGCTTAATAATTCACTCTCAGGTTTTATGTTGCCTAAACAATCCAGTATATCATTTTATTAGTACATGCAGATCCCTGGAGAGTCTAACCAACAGAGGGAGTGGGGAAAAAAAACAAAATAAAATCACTTAGTTCTTCAAGAACATAATAGCTATTTACAGTCACAGGACAAGTACAGGGTAATAAAGAACAGCAGGTTCTACAGCTCGTAGGGCAAAAGCAGAACTCTGCTTTGAGAAGAGGAGGAGGAGATACATAGCATTGCTTCAAGTTGGGGGAAAAAAAAAGCAGGCTGATTAACTGATTCAGGTCTGCTGTCTTTGAAAGGGCAGCTTTGGCCATATAATGTAGTAAGATACCGCATATAGAGTCGGTGAAATCTAATTTGCAGTCATCTAATCCATCTAGTGCTGATGTCCGTACTGGTGAGGGAAATCACCTACAGATGACTCCGTACCTCACATGGCCCTTTGGGGGGGGGGGGGGGGGGGGGTGGGGGGGGGGGGGGAGGGGATGGACAGAGAGTGGAAACAGGAGGGGGGGAAAAAGATTAAAAATATAAAGAAAAGGATCCTTTTAAACTACTTACTGCTACTTCTACTTAAACACAAGTGAATGCAACCACCGCTTCACTGCACAAATACCTTGAATACGAAAACAAACAAACAATCAAACAACACTTAATAACAGCAATAAAAAGCAATTAAAACTCTTTTCATGGAAACATCCTGACAAGAAGCTAGAGAGATAAAGCCTGGATACAACTACACCTCATGGATATGGTATCCAATATCATGCTATTCCCACTAATATGAAAGAGAAAAATATTATAGGGCACTAGTTTATTTACAGTATGTACCTGTGACAAGGCTCAGGATGTTTTGAGCACTCGTCATCTCTGTACTCACATATATAAAACTGTACCATCTTTCAAACTATGCTTCACATTGGATTCTTTGATGGAAAGGTGGTGAGCACAGTTGACTTCATGTTTGCCTCTTAACAAGGACATTTTGAAAGCCTTCAGGGAAATTTTCTACTTCTACTCCTCCTTGGCCATTAACAAGGTCATGAAATAGATTAAACATTAAAAAACATGTTTTCAACCCAAAGAAGCTGTGGCTGTCCCATCCCTGCAGCAGGGGTTGTAACTAGAGGATCTCTAAGGTCCCTTCCAAGCCAAACTATTCTATGATTCTATGATTACTAACCACGGTGGCCGGGTTTCATCTTTCCAGAACAGAGGTCTATGTAGGGAATCCTCAGCTGCTAACTCAGAACACCTCTGTGTTATCAAAACTGCATAAAGGGACATAAATGGGATCTGCATGCCACATAATAAATCATATTTTGTAAAATAAGTAAACAAATCTTTCTTTAATCACAAAATGTTATGTTTAAATCTACTCAATTTCTTTAAAATGCAGAACTCTAAAAACATCCATTTCAGACAGACAAGAATTTGCTGACTTAGCACACAACACACTTTACTGTATTTTGTAGGACTGTTCCATGAACATCAGCTTTTCAAGCCTGCAGCCAGCAGGAGCACAGGGATCAAAAAGGAGAAAAACAAACCACCACCACCCCCCTAAATAAAACAAACTGAGCAGCTCAACTTTTAAGTGACAAAATACAAAAGACTGGGTTGGTGCCATTTCCCCTTTCCAAGGCCTTCATACAGCAGCCTTTTAGAAAGCACTGAATCCTTAATGCTGACAAATCATTTGCATTTAAAACAAAAACTTACTTACAATTCAGCAGCCTTTCTGCATCAAATAGTCCTGGGGGACCATTACATAAAGATACCCACTCTATTCTGACACTAAGCTTATAGAAAGAAAATACAAAACCATAAAAAGAAACTAAACACTTCCATTGTCCTAAAAATCACTAAGGAGCACTACCAATCACCGACATTTATACACTTTTACTCCAAAATCACAGAGCTTCTTGACCGAGTACACTTCTGTCCTCATTCAATACAGTGGGCAGAATTTATCATCCCGCCTTTCAAAAATAAATGGTGTCAATGAAGTGAAACAATACCAGACTGTCAAGTACCTCTTCAGTTTACACAAATTACACCTCCTCCTCTGTTGATCCTAAAGAAAGTACTGTACATTCTGGAAAGGATGCGTGAGATCTTTTGCAGGGATGGAGCACATTTCCTGCTTATACCCTGGCAGTTTGACAAAATAAAGTTACTTCAGCTGGCAGCCTTCAGCCCTCAGCTCTCGCATCCAGCAGAGCCTTCTTGCAAGCTCTTTTTCCACCCTTTCTAACCTCATTCCCCTTTGCACACAGACACATGTTACAGTAGGGACTGGAGGGCAAGAACTAAAGCCCTAAGCATGCATTAAATTAGCTCATTTTAAATTTAGAGATGCATGGACAGACCAAACTATTTAAGAACTGGTCCCAGAGGCAATATTTTATACTGCCACAATGTTCTATTTTCACTGTAGTACATCTCCAAGTGAAAAGGCAGTAATTTAGCTTAGCTCTAACCTGATATCACACACTTGTAATTAAAGGGAAATATTTAAAGTAGGACTCAAAAAAGACAATTTTTATTTTTTCTTTAAAGTGCATGAAATGGGACTGTCCTGAGATAGCTGTTATTATGCAATTGAACACATATCTAAGCATTTGACGGACAAAACTTTTTAATTATCTTTTCAAAGTCAGGGTTATACTTCAATCACTGTTAAGAGTATTTGGTTGGAAGGCATGGAAAGCTTCAACAGCGCTCTGCCAAACAAGAGAAGCTGGTGATTTCCCAATGGTCAAATATACATCTACATATCTAACATACATACACACGAACATAATTAGTACACGCACATATAAAATACACACACACTTTTTGATGAAAAGTTGATTGTATTTCCTCTGGACTTCTTTAGCCACCGAGCTACCAGAATTGCAACTGCTGAACAGGAGTATCTCAACGTCACAAGCACAGCATGCTATTGACACAGCAATGGTCATACTCTATTACATGTTTAACAATTAATTTTTTGGCTTATTTGTACCATTGTGATTCCTGGTTTTAAGTCAAGGCAACCAGCAGAGTTGTGCCATAATTAATCTTTTAAATACAACTTTTTTCTTTTTCCTGTTTTTCTTTTTTAAATATTTATGTATTCATGTGGTGTAATTGTAAAATAAAGTCCTTCACTGTAGTGCATACACTCAGGGGGATGAAGATAAGGTTGTAGTGGGAAAAATTAACTGTGAATTTCTTGACTTGTGTATAATAAATGACTATTTAAATGCTGTATTAATTTTCATATATTTGATTCCTTAATTGTTTTAATTGAGAACAACCAATTAGTGAGGAAGAAAGTGCCTATTAGCCCACAATAAAAATAATACATATGAGTACTTCATTTTGTAAAGATGCCTCTGCTGGGTTTTATTGAAATTTCCACTTAGGGAGACTGCTGTTGTTTGTAACCTGCTTTTTGAAAACTGAAGTTTGCATCAATTATATCATAAAACTTGAGGAACTTTCAGGGCTCTGCAATTTAAATCAAGTTATGTCTTCATAAGTAGATGCAGAATTCAAAACAAACTCTTGTTGATATTTTTAAGCCTACATGACATTCTGCTAGGTTTTTCCTTGCTATTTCATTTAACCTCTGGTGACTCACAGAGCAGGCTATTAAGAGACAGTGAACTATTAGGGTAAGAGAGGAGCCACTATTTTAATGAACAAGCACTTTAAAAATCTTGTCAAGTACTTTGGTTTCCCACTTGGCTTTTATTGAGAGTAGAGGAGAGAAAGGAACAACAGCAAAACTTTGCCTGAAAATTGGCACTTAGTTTTAATGGCTAAAATTACATTCTTAACAAATAAAAAGTATTATAATGCAGTGCTATTTTCAATGTGTTTATAGACTCGTCCCACACACTTCCCTTTTAACTCTAATGATGTTTCTACTGCCAACAACTCCTCAAGTGGAAAAGAATACACCCTACAGAAAACACACGCAAGAAAAGCATAACAACATTTCGAGAAAAGAATTATCCACACCAGTTTATTAAGACCAAATAGGAACATGCTACTAAATCCCTAAGGCACAAAGATTAATACTACTGTAGTCTTTGCCAGTGTCTTCCTCCTTCACAATGATTTTCCGTCGTGGATGTTTGGACATTTTGAGTGATCAATTACTTTTATGAGGGAGGAAGATAAAAAAAACCAAACAAACAACAAAAAACAGGGTAAATATGTGTAAGAGCCATTTCAGCCAACACTTGCAACACAAGGATATGTGAAGAGAAAAGAAAATCTTGAGGAAGACATTGAGAGTCAAAAAACACAACTGTACTCAGCTAATTTCTGACAACTTCTAAATGTCATGACTTGCTAATTAGCAATGCTGAAAGCAGATGGATTTAGCTGTGACAGGTTAACTTCATAATCCTCACTTTACAGTATGGGCAAATATCCACTCATAAAACCTTCCTGTTACTCTTCCCTGGCTCCACCAGCTTCTAATGCATTCACTGTAATTAGCCTTCCGAGATGACTGCAAGAGATGACTCTCTGGGATAGTTATAAGGAAAAGGGCATTATTTTTGAAGAAGAAGTTTGTCCACAAAGAAAGATGGGCTGCCTACTTGGAAAAGATGGCAAAGCAGACTACAAAATGCTGTGTCTTTTTTAAATAAAAGTATTTTACTATTAAAAGCAAGTGCTTAATGTTTTAAAATAAGAACCAATATCTGTACAATGCTGTCAACACCCAATTGTGTTGCTACAACTGGTTTTGTATCTTCAAGCATCCACTTGGTCTGAAAATTTCATGAAGAGAATAAAAGGGAGACAAGTTTTTAGAGAGGTTCTTTTATGTTGGCTTGGGTTGTTTTCTTGGTTTTAGTATGTTTAAATATGGTTTGGATTTTATTTAACAGAATTTTGTATACTTCTGAAATATAACAGTCACTGTGCAGGATGGTAATGTGTAACAGGAGACACTGAAAAGACACCTTAGAGAATACTATTTGAGAATAGAACATTATTCAACAATAAATAAATAACTTGAAAAAAATTGAATGGATGACTTGATAATGGAATAATGATACACGCTGCATCCAAGTCTGCTAATTGAAGGTTTGCCATGACCAGTGAATAACATTCATTGTAAATGTCTTCAGAAATATAATACCCTGCTAAAGGAAAATGATCAAGAGGAAAGAAAATTGTAAAGGAATGAAAATTAGTAGACTTTACGTACTAAAATATAATGGTAGTTCTCAGAGCCTAGAGTGGCAGGCTAATTTTCCAAATTAGACTGGTTAGTTAATTGTGTATTCCAACATGCCAAGCATTTCTGAATAATAATAAAAATGATCACAAGTTGGATAGGGAATAAAAATCATCTAAGAACTATAGTAGCTTAAAAGACATGCATACACAAACCAAAAATGACAGAAGCAGCCTAGCAGAGCTTTACTGCTATATAACTAATCGTCTGGGGTCCAAAACTGTCTGCAGGTTTGAAAAGAAGTATCTTTTTTTAAAGAGTTAGTATCTCACATCCTACAATTTCTCCTGTAAAACTGAAGAGCAACAAACACATTTTGACATTGAACAATAAGAAATGTTATCAATTTGGAAAAAAGAATTTTTAATATACATGTAATACATAACATCCAGTACTGTAAAAATTCAATTGCATGTATACCTTTCCTCGAATTTGGCTGTGGTTACTTGCAAATGTAGCATTGTCTTTACAATGAGATACAGAGATGATTTAAGAGCATACTGCAAAATCTACTATCTTTGATTTTTCTGTGACAAATTGCCAGAGAGGGAAAATACTTTAATTCTTACAGAACAGTATTTGGAAGTGCTATAAATAATGAGAAGGATATATTTAAAATATGTTATTAAAGAATAAGATATGCATTATCTTATTCTTATATTTATCTTATCAATATGCATAAAAAGACTGATTTTAAGGATTTCGCTATTTTATTCCATTTAAATATCCCTGGTACTGCTCATCACTAGACAGAATAATGTCCTATAGCACTCAGAAAACTATTTCAGAACACGGAGCAGAGCACAATTTTGAAAAAACACTGTTTCAAAGAATGCCATGGGTTTGACAGCCTAGGAAGACTTAGGATGGATAAACTAACCAGATCTGGACATTGTAAAAGCAAAACGGATTCCTAATGAATGCTGAGAACCATTAGAATTAACCAGGCAGGGAAATAACCACATTGCAAGAGACAGGATTTATGTGGCTGTTCATATACAAGCACAGGAAAAGACACGCAGAAGATGACAAATTAGCAAGCTGCTCTAAACAAACCAATTCAAAACCTCAGAACCCCAGAAGTGTACATCCAGTGAAACTGAAAGAAGAATATTAAAAGAAAGTGCTTATCAACATGAATGCAATTAGGTTTTGGAAATCTTTTCACAAGGTATAACTGAGGCCAAGAGATTAAAAGGATTAAAAATACTAATGCAAATGCATATAGATAATGAAAGAATCCAGAATTACAACAGCAACTTAATTCATAACTGTTTATTTCAGAAGTGCAAGGCATCTTTCATCTTACAAGAGCCACTTTTTTTGGATATCATAATATTATTTCTACATGATCAGGAAAAACATTTTTCCTGTGCTGAAGCAATTAAACCATTAAAACTAAAAATGAAAGAATTCTACTGCTGTGAGCACACTCTACAGCAAAAGGAACAACACATGAACTAAATGTGGAATAAAAGAAAAAAGTAAAAGGCCAATGAAGATATGAATTGGTAAGATTTCCCAAAAAATTCTGATTCAAAGATTCCTGGACAAGATACCTGATCTCTGTTATGCATGTGATCAGACTAAATTAACCACAGGATCCCTGTCTTTCTTTAAAAACTATCAATATAATTAATTTAATGGTCCAGTAGGGCTTCATAGCATATGGGACGAAGATAGCAAGGATTTTGCCTTCCCTACTATTGGCTACATTCAGAATGGAGATACTTTGGGGAAGAACAAGGCTTACGTAAAAGTACCCATGTAATTCATCCAGCACCCATTAAAGACAAGTTCCCCACAGTATATTATTCATTAGCATGTTGTCTAGCTTATCCTAGGTATGTCAACAGTTAGTTTCCAAGCTCTTCCCCATAGGGATCTTTCAGGATAACATGACACCATTACAAAAGTTTTCTTCATCACATTATAGGACAGATCTAAGTTATCACAGTGTATGTTCTTATATGTACTCTGATGATATTCTTCCAGTTCCACAACTCTTCCTGTAATTATTATCCATCAGAAATAATTTTACAAAGCTATGCATAGGGGCAGGGGGAACAGTTGGAGAATTCTTCACATTCTTAAATCTACGTTTAGCTTACATTTAGAAGATGGAAAATTCAGACAAATTAGCCATCTCTCGCATTTTCCACAACTATGAATATGACTGACCTCCAGATCAAAAGCAAAAAAAAGATAACTAGATGTATGGGATGAACAGAGAGACACTTGGGGTTTTTTAAAATGTTTCATCCTTTAAACAGGTTTTAGTATATAAGGTAGGGTTATAGTCTAGAAAGGGTATTTCCCAGGACGCGTAGTAACATAAAACAATCATTCATCCATCAATACCCATGCAACACAGTTAACTACTGTGAAAAAGAGGCCTGCCATAAAGGACATGCCATTCCTCCTTGTTTCAATTAGAAGCTTAGCAGAAGATAAGTCAAACACTGGAAGCATTTCCAAAGTGGTTCCAAGATGTATAAATCTTCCTTGGCTTCTTCTGGAGCATCATAAGGAACTGGTACAAACTCCTGGCCCAGTGCCAGCCAGTACAGAGTAAACACATTTTCATCATTCCAATACCTGCCATCACCTCTCAGATAAGACACACTGTAAGTGATAATAGCTGAGGTATTTATCAGAAAGGGTTGAGCTTGCTCTTGGCCAGCCCCCTAACAAGCAAATACTGATAGGGAACTGTATTTTCTTCACTAGCTCATCGAAAGAACAGTACTTTCTGGTCATTTTTAATATCCTCAGGCAATCAACAAGTGGACTGAGTAGAAACATTTTACATACCATGAATCACACGTCTAGCTGACGTTGCCCTCTCTAGCACATACTAGTAAATTAAAACATGCAACCAAAACAACAAAGCCCTACTTGCTAAAATAATATCTTGTACTCACGCCTTTGGTATGAAAGAAGTTATAGATGATCATATAAACTGATGCATAAATGAGAGACACCTTGATAATATAGGGATAAATGAGATAAAAAAATTTAAACCTCCTTCTATTTTAATCTCCCTCTTCCAGTATCTCAGAAGTATCAATCTTCTCCCTCAGAAATATCAGTTATATTAATGGATGAACCTTCTTTTATGAGACTGCTAAAGTACAAAACACAGCACAGACACTGGCTATAGAGCTTTCAGGGGAGGGATCATCTTCTGAATAAATAATTTTAGATTAAAGGAAAAACCATGTAATATGATAAACCTCAAGAAAGGAAAAAGGATAATCTAAGTCTTCCTTTCAAAAAAAAAATAAAGGGTTATGCATTCTGTGTTTGACTATTTTCTAAGACCAAAAAAAAAAAAAAAAAAAAAAACCCACCACTGAAAAATGCTGGACAGTCAAGGCAAGCCTCTCATGGATACACTGATTCAAAAAGGTTCACCAGGAAAATTTTACTTTGCAGTCAAGATGAATTTCTGCTCAAAGGCAACAGGAGAGGAGTGCCTCCTTTCTAAATGGGAAAACTGACAAATCCAGGTGCTATTAGGCTGAGAGAGAAGATTTTCTGTCTCATTTACTGGTCTTTATGTACCAGCCTTTGCAGTAAGTTTACAGCTAGGCAGGTTTTTTGTTTTGTTTTGGGTTTTTTTTCAATTCAAATGGCCAGTCATGCAACAATATTAAAATATCTCAATGAAGATACAATGGTTTTGCAGAGTAAACAGAAATATGGCAAATAAAAAAGGAGGGCAGAGGAGTGGCAAGATCTGTAGTAAAGACATCTGCTCTGCTCTGCCTATCAAGATAATTCAAATAATAGGAGTTTGAAAACTTGTCCCTCCTTGAACTAGAAAATATCAATAAAACCAAAATCAGCCTCAGACAAAAAACAAGGATTGTATGTATGGTGGAAATTAGTGCACCATGAACTAAGCCACAAGGTAGAGCAATATTTTGAGAAGCAGATCTTTTCCAGCTAAGAATGTGCTACTCCATACCCCAAAGCATTGAACATTGAGACTGACTAGAAGAACTCGTCTGCCCTCTACGAGCTGTGCTTCCCCAATCTGATTGCCTTCTTGTCTGACACAGCCTGCATCCCAGCAGAGAGCTTCTAGCTACTGCCAACCTCAAGTGCCCTTCATGAATCGTTCTTTCCTTTCCCTCCAAGTTTTCTCTCTTACATGTGCTTCCTCACTGTGAGAGGTGACTCTGAAAAGCTTAAGCCCAGGAACAGCACTGTAACGAGGTCTGTGGTTTTTGTTCCTGCCCCCCATCATCCTGCTCCTCCCCACCCCATTTGCCAAAGTTAATCAGTGTTGAGCAAGCGTATACCTAATAGTTTATTGGTGGGTGCCTGAATACTGGAATTTCAATGTAATTCATCCTTAAAGAGGATCCTATGCTATCAGATCCTTACTTCTCAGACTAAAACTAGGAGGAAAACAACACAGTAAGAAAGGAGTTTTCTTGGAGTATGTTATAGAAAAATCTTTCCTTCTAAATACTGCACCATGCCCAAAACCACCTTTAGGTTTTACAACACAGAATACTCATGCAGCTTTATTTTCAGATTTGCTTGACCCAGGTTCTGTTACCCTCACAAGGAAAATAACTACTCTTGATGTTTGTTCTTGATGCTTTATTAACAGAATGTAGGTTCTGTTAAATAAAAAAGAAAATATTTAAGATTTTTAGCTGAATTTAATATATTGGGATTGAGAAATACGCCTGTGTATACCAAAGACATTTTCCTTTTTATATTACTTTTCTTTCTGGTATATATTTAGTCATAAAATATAGTCCTCACTTTTATCCTATCCATGGCTTCTTCCTTTTTATTTTAGAGCAAAAATAGGCAGAGAACTTGGAAAAAATACAGCAGAACAACATTTACTCAGATAATAACTTTCTACTAAAGTAATTTACATAAACACTGAGTCGTTAAGTACCTTCAGGCAGTCTCTTGAAGAACCATGCTGCCATCTATTGGTAATCAAAATACACTTCAGATGTTATTGAAGAGCTTAGGAAAGCTATGTTCTATTAAAAACAACTTTCCTGCATTTATAGATCACTCGAGACAATAACTCTACTCTTTTCCTTTGCTGCTAAGTACATAATGGACTGAGTAATTTGGATGGAATCATTTGTACAATATATCAACAGTGGAAGTTTTGCAGCATTTAACACTTGAAGATCACTCTACTTGTGTATATTTATATACATATAGTCAAGCCATAGTTTTTTCTTACAGACGTGATCACGTCCACATACATTCAGCACTAATGCACAACAAAAAGGTCATTGTGGAACAAGTGAATGATCACAGCAATCAGCAAAACAAATATACACACGCAAGAGTAAACCTTAATAAAAAGGAGGCATTAACATAAGTTATATCAATGGGTTAAGTGCTCACAGAAAACTATGTAGCTAGGGAGCTCCTAACTAATTCACCCTTCCGCAATAACTCTACAGTGTTTCAACATCCATCATCACCTATGGATTCTGTGAATTTCAGTGAATTCCTGATACTGCCTGCCATATTCTTCACGCTAAAGATTATCTGATGGATAAAAATGCAGCAAGTTATTTTAAATTAGTAACTGCTTTAAAAAAAAAAAAAAAGGTGCTATTTCTTTCACTATTTGTATAGCAAACCCCTACTTGTCATGTGTTTTTTGGTGGTTTTTTGTTTGGTTTGGTTTGTTGTTTGGTTGGTTGGGGTTTTTTAAAATCAGACCACAAGCACTTTCAGGGAACAAGAACAGCAGCTGGCAGCAGAGATACCAGAATACTTACAAATTATGGAAGCTAAATTCTCAAAGTACCAATTCTTTTCTTTCTTAGCACCAATAGGTTCTTAAAATCTTATTTTAGGACACAAATCTTATTTTAGCATGCATTATTTCTGAGCAACTGAAAAGCGTGATTACTTGCATTCACCTTTGCTAAAGATGACACTTTGAAAACATTTTAAACTTAAAAGGTTTTTGTTTGGTTTTAGCAATGTCATTTGTTGGGACATGACCAAAACCACTATTCATCCAGGATAATTAGACTCTGAATTCCAAACTCGAAACTTTAGGTTATGTTATTCTATCCGAGTTACGTTTCCAGTAGGAACAAAATTTGAGTCTTTCTCTTCTCCTTTGTGAGACAGACTGCAAGAAATTAATGCTGGATACAGTGGAGACACTAAGGCTTTTTAGTTGGTGGCAATCCTCCTCTAGTAAGACCCGTCACTGCCCAAGCACACTCTGCGTGGTGTTACGGAGTATACTGGCACTAGTATGTCCATTACTGTCATGGTTAGCCTAAGAGGAAAAACAGTAACTTTGAAGATTTTACTTGGGATTATGAAGTTGTTCTGGTGGGGATAGACTTGACTACTACATACGGTAGAAATAACATTCCAGGATCCCCGAATAAGAAGACACATTTTATTTTGTTTTTGCTTTCATTATAGCTGATAGCCAATGTCATATAGACATACAAGCTATTTCACTAACATGAAATAGCTTCTGTGTGCCCAACTAGTTTAACAAGATCATGCAAGTCTGGATATAATCACTTGAAAAGAACATGCAATCACACACACAAAATATAAAAGTGTTTAATGAGATTTTGGTAACTTACTTTCTCAACCTTAGGAGACAAAGGTTCTTTAAAGCCACTTTTCACCCTTTGAATGTGCACACTGCAATTTATTATTACAAAGCAAGATAGGGGAATCTTATTTGATTCACTTCATTGTATTTTATATTAAAATTCAGGAATTCTAAGCCTTTTTAATGCATAGAAATGTGGAAGAATTTACATCTTCTGCGTTAGTAATCAGCCATGTTATTGTCTGTTACCCTTAGCTGAATCTAATGTCAGAAGCAATACCCTTATCAATGAATCATGGGGGACCAAACCAGCAGTTTTTGCTCATGTGAAGTACCACTGACTCCAATGTCTAGAAATTACCGCACACTAATATGCAAAACCTCACAAGGATCTAAGACCTTTGCCAAAATTAAGCCTAAGAAACTTGCATACTTTTTCTTACTTAATATACATGGTAACAATAACACTATTTTTAAACACACTTAAGATATTAAAACCTTTGTTATCTACATTAAAGGGATCTTTGCTTGAGTCAAATTGGGTCTTTGTTTTCATACTGACTTTCTAATTCCATTTAAGTACTTTCTTCAATGAGCTTTCTATTCTTGGACTTTTCTTTTATGAGACACTAATTGATACCATAAAAGTATTTGGCACAGTGTAGCACAATTTCTCCAAGAAACTTCATCTTGAAAGAGAAAAATAACTAGTGAAAGTTACTGCAGATTGGAACTGAAGGCTATTGGTATAGTGGCACCTGAAAAATATAAATACTGACTTTCTATACTGTGTCTAATTCTAGAAAGGAGTATAAATCCTCCATCACTGATACTATTTACTTTTTTAAGGTAACATTTTGCCTGCATCTAAAAAATGAAGACAAATGCTGGCAACAGAAATGAGAGAGGCATGTAGCACACAGAAATCACCAAAATAAAAAGAGATAAGAAGGCCAAGACACAGGTTGCAACCCACAGAAGATGAAATGTTGGCTACTGTTACTAATGTCAGCGTGCTGCTTTTTTTAGGGAGGTCAAGCGATATTTTATTCCCCAAAAAACTTTTAGTAGAGCAGATAAAATGGGCACATTTTCAAAGCAATATATGTGAAGGATTAAGGCAGGCCATGGAGCTTTGAAGATGATCCTAACTCACAGATTCTATTTCTAATACACTGTATTTTATTTTCTTCTTTCCCATGTCTGAGTCTTTCTTCTCCCCGTGATCCCAACCCACTCTTTATTTGGATTCTCTTCCTTTACATTTTCTCCCTTCCATGAATTTGGAGTTAACTCGTGTCCCTGTTGCCTCTTTTCTCTCTGTTTAATCTACCCACTGGCAGCCGTGCTGTACTTCCCAAATTGTCTGTGTTGTTCAGCATTTAAGAGCACTTCCAGATTAATGTTTCAAAAAGGAGGGTCCAACGGCTGGAGCCAAAAGGAAATCCCCCTGAGAAGGTCAAATATTTCAAAACTAGTTTATCTCTACTGACTTCCATATACTTGGCATGGTGGCTTCAGCTGGCTGTCACAGTGCAGGTTGCTAGCACAGGCTCCGAGCACCATTACAACAATGGAACACAACAAAACATTGTTTCCCATTGTGGTAAAAAGAATATATTTCAGTGATATTTTGGCAACTCCATAAAGCAAGCAGCATAAATTTCCACTACTCAATCTTTCAGCTTAGCTGTCTGTCTCATTAGTACTAAGCTTTTCATTAAAGTTTCCCTTTTTATCCATTCATCTCACGTGGAATATTGATTCAAGCTACTTTTTACATTTTTTAAAAAAGTTGTTGTTTGGAGTTAATTATCACTCTCAGTGGCCAAACACAATGAAAGCACCAAAATTAGATTCTCAATAAAGCTTTGTATGTATAGATATACTAGGCTTGAAGGCTGCATCTAAAACACATGACAGGACGGCAAGGCACCCACTTGTCCTAGACCACAGTCCCTCAGTTCAGGAAGTTTCTTCTCTTCTTGAACATTTTGGGAGAGATGATAACTCTCTCTGCATTTCAAAAATTACATTTCCTGCCAGCAGAAACCGAGGTGAAGGGATGAACAGAGAGAGGAAGAATCTAAACCAAGCACCAATGTATATTTCAAAGGGCTTTTTAATCGAACTAGTTTGAGTGGAAAATGGGGCTTTGCATAAGTCTTTGGTGAATCTCCCATCCAAATATTGCAGTATGTTGCCCATTCGTAAGTAAGTGGGTAAACTGAAGCTTTCATGGGAATTTTAATTCAAGTGATTCATACTGAATTTTATACTGTAGGCTAGGCAACTCAACAAGGTTACTCAATGCATTTTTTTCCACTTGGTGCAACAGGCAAAATATACTATGGTCAAACTATGCAATTACTTTATTACTGCAATCACATTTTACCTGAAAAGTAGGGTGCTTAATGCAATTCAATTTACTTTGCACTCAAAGGAGTGTTGGACTATTTCCATTCACTGAGCCCAAACATACTGGCCACTTGCAACTGGGGGCTTTTTCAAGGGCTGGTGGGTGTGAGAGGGCGATTGCCTGCTGTGACCTACAATGCTGGAATTAACTGCTCATGCTTCATCCATGGGTGTTTTTAATTTACCATACTGATGCTTTCTGTTCTAAACTCTGGACCACATGTCAGAGCACTGCTTTATGAGCATCTCAGTTGACAGGATCATATTTTAATTAGCAAGAACAATCTCTAGGCTGCTCAGTCCTTTATCTTTCTTCTGAGAGGCTGTGACTAAACAAAGGTACAATTTCTATTTTAGTCTGAGCATGTCCACTGGCAGTTTCAGATTCTTTCACCTTCTCTGCTAGCAGCTGGACCTGCTATTCCCTGTTTACCTTCCACAGAAAAGGTGGAACCTCTACCAGATCTGCAAGGGCTGAAGAACTACATCCCACTGGACCTTCCTTTTCCTCTCCATTACTCCTCTCAGTGCACTAGTAACTGGCAAAATTTTATACAATAGTTAGATACAGAAACACTTTTGAAACGCCCTACAACTGGTATGGCAGCAGACTAAGAATGCAGAACAATTTCTGAGAAAATCATCAATCTCTTCAGCAACAATTCCTTTTGGAATAACGCCAAAGATCCATACTGATAGGTTTTATACATCTGTAGACAGCACGGACACAACATAAATCTGTTTGCTTAGCTGACTCTAGGCCTTCTGTCTCTTTTAGAACAATTGATTTTATTTTTTTTCTTTTTACTTAGTTCTCCCTTTCTTGCATTCTTTTACCTTAAGATGGTGCTCTGTTGCATCACCAGAGTGATAACATGCAGTAATGTTCATGGCAGGTAGCCAAGACTCTCTGGTCATTTAAACTACTTTAAAACAAGGCTGGAAGAAATCAGCTCCTGTAATATACCAGCTTCCAGTTTTATTATAGGATGAAGTCGATCTGCAAATCACATTTTAATTTCTGCGTACTTCAAAATTTCTACATATTTAGAACAATGTCTATTTTTCCAATCATCAGGCATCAGACAGCTACAGAGAGGCAAGGAAACAGGTTAGGTGACATCTAGATTAAAGTTGCATAAATAATTCATTCTTAAAATTGGTGCTTGATCAACTCAAAAGCTTCATTTGATCTTTTCAGGGAACCGAACAACGGAAAAGTAATTTCAACATTAAGCTGACTTAAATATTTTTGAAGTCAATCTTTACAAAGGAATCTTCAGAGGAAAAATAATGTCATGTATCATCTCAAACACCTCAGAATATTTGAACTTTCAGGAGAGAGGAACAAAGAATTATTTTGCATATGAACCTGAAAAGCAAGTACTTGGTTAACTCAATTTTTATTTTAGTGAAATCTTCATTAAAAAAACATATTACTTAGTTCCAACTGGGAAAGTACAAAGCTGTATCAGTTCACAAATACATAGACTAGAACTTGAGAGCTAAGGAGCCATGGGATATGAGGAATTAAAAAAAACCCAAACCCTAACCATATGAGATCATGAGCTATTTCTATAACATCAGCTATGTTTCTCAAGCTTTTTTTTTTTTAATTTTTAATTTTACTCATGTTAATAATTGATGGAGATTTGTAGACAAATACTTGACCGTCGATCAAATATCAGGAGTTCATTCAATACATCTCTCCAAATAACAAACAATATTTGTCTAACATCCAAACCACTATTATCTATTTACATAGCTGCATCCAAAATGTTAACTATAATAGCAGTATTAAGTTCTGAAGTGAACTTATATAATTAAGTTCATTTCTTTCACATGAATGTTTTCCAAAATACGCTTGCAGAATCCTCTCACCATGAAGGTATATAATAATACACCACATGTAATTTGTATTTAGCTTTAAATATTGTATTTTATAGTACACATAGTAAAGAGGGCCTTCTAAAGCAAACGTATTTTAATATAGTGGAAGTCATACATCTAGGGGAAAAACATTAAGGCTGTACTGCAGCAAAGAGGCTCACGTACAAACAATGCAGCAGAAAGGTCATTTTGCCTCTAAATACAGTATCATTGGGATCAATGCTGGAATACAATATCTGTTTCTGATACTCTGAAAAGAATATTGAAAATATGAAGGAGGTGTTAAAAAGAAGGAAGAAAAAGGAACCTCAAAATAATTTTTAAGGATTGGACAAAATGCCTTTAAAGCAAGAACATGAAATAGCTCAATCTGTTTAGCTTATCAAAAGGAAGACTGAGCAGTAACTCGATTAGTGTATAAGAACATTCACAGGGAGAAAGCATGGGGTACTAAAGCGCTCTTTAAATGTAGCAGAGAAAGACCCAGCATTACGAAAGGGCTTGACATTAAACTCAGACAAATTCAAATTAAGAATAAGTCATAAATATTTAACAGCGATGGTGATTAACCACTGGTACTGGTGAAGCCATTGCCCTTCTCTCAGTACTTTCAGATTAAACCTGGGTATCTTTTTGACAATAAACTTTTGTCAGACTGCTCACTGGTCTCCTAGTGAGGCTGTTGGGGTGAAATCTCACAGGCTGTGGAATAAGAGGGGACAAGCTGAACCTGCTTGCCTTAAGATCTATAAAACATACCAGCATGCATCCCACGAGCTCCCTGCAGGTGTCAATATAACATTCTCAAAGTGCCTAGGGGAACTTCATTTCTCTCAACAAACAAAAAAAAAAAAATAAAAAAAAAAAATCAATTTCCCACTTCTGCCAGAGGACTGTATGAAACAGAACAGCATATATGGGGCAGCTGCTTTCTCTAAAACCTAACCACATTTGTTCAAGCAACACATAAACCAGACATTATTTATACAACAAGCCAGTCCAACAGTTTACGCCAGCACAAGGGTCAGCTCACCTGTACACAAAATGCATTTGGAATCACATTGAGTTAAGAGAGAAGGGGAAGAGGGCAGGGGATGAAAATAAATAAAAGCAGAATTTACCCCCTCATCATTTCCATACTTTGTAATTAACAACACTGTTCTAAAACATGTTTTCAAATGGATGTCAATGACTTCAAGAACAAGAGCACAAATCACAAGAGAGACTTTGTCAGTCTTTTTTATAACATTAAAGGGAACTGATGTGAGCAAAAGAGATTCACACATGATTACTTAAACCTCTTTCCATTCCACATGGCCTCCAAACCACAACAGTGGCAGCTAAGAGAGTCACATGGGGGTATGTACATGCCTGCATGGTTACCCCCAAAAACTTCCCCTTAGGCTGAGCATGATGTTACCTGGTATGGAATATCCCTTTAGTCAACCTGGGCTAGCTGCCCAGGTTATGTCTATGCCCAACTTCTTGCCCACCCCACCCTATTCATTGAGGGCAGTGGGCAGACCAAGAAAAAGAGAAAACCTTGGTGCTGTGCAAGTACTGCTCAGCAACAGCCAGAACACTGTCTGAGGCACAAATCTGCTGCTGTGACGAAAATGAACTCCATCTCAGATGGACCGAGTACACAGGTGCATTTAGTCTTCAGCAGACAAGAGCTGGAAATTACCACTCCAGCTGTTCAAAGCTCACCAAAAGACTCAACTGAACTCAACTGAAAACAAGAAATAGGCCAAAACTACAAAAGAAGTTATAAAGTAACAGAAATTAGTTATATATCCAGAAGAAAATATTTATCTTGACCTTCCCAGTAACAAATCTGTCGCTACTCTTGCTCTGCAACAGCTGTGAGATGAAAGAAGGTAGAGAAAGGAAGATGAAAGTAACTGAAATTCCACACATTTTTCATCTCTGTCATCTCTACACACAGCCACTCTATCAGCAACCCCTGGTTTTCTCCCACTTGAAACAGAGCGTGAAATTCTACTTCCTCTCATACTCCTGCAAGGCCACATACAGCAGGTTATGATACAAACCCACATGGCCAAAATACCAGGTTCCGTTGTTCATCAGATCTGGGACTATTAACATTATTCTTCAATAGTAAGAATAAAGACTCCCTAAAACAGGACAGGAACATCCTTCTTGTCTATCCTATGTCTCTTCTGCAGATGGAAAGAGGACTTTACCTCCTCTGGCTGTCAATCTGGTTCTTTTCAGAAGCATTAAAATTCACTTTCAAGTCTGAATAATAAGAATTGCTGACCCTTCCACACTGATAAAAATAAATAAATGTCAGTCAGACACCACTTTAGTCACACAGGTAAACTTTTTTCAAACCACACTGCACAGATTTATTCTTTAAGCTAATCAGAATTCAAACAGAACAAAAATCAAATGTCACCCCGCCACACTAACATCCATCAACCACAATGATTACATCTACATCAATCATTTGATATAATAGGAGTAAAGTCATTATAACAGAACATTGTCAAAAGATCTGGAATTGTTCTTCTATTTAGTATTCCATCATATAACATCCACAAGATTATTTCAAAGGCAGCAGTGCCTGCTTTGAAAATAGAAGACAGCTTGCTTCAGCATTTTCCTGGCAGCAGAACATTATTCAATGACAGCATTCTCTATGAAGAAGTAACATCACTGATTCGAGCTTTATAAAGGCGGAGGGCACTGTATTTTCTGTTCCATCTGTTTTTAAACTGGAACCAAAAATTAAATAATTACTTTCATATACACAACCTTCAACTTATCTGAAAAGAACCTTACTATTCAGTAGCAGTGTTGGTTAGATCAGATAGTTCAGTAAGTTCATTCTAGTGTCTTTGCTTTCTAAGTCCCATTGAGTTTGTCTCCTTCTGTGTCTAATTTTGCCTGAAACACCTCAATACTTCATTCTCAAGTACTGGTTTTCAGAAAAGGGTAGTGCTACCTGAGGGTTACATACGTTAAAATAGCACACACTAGTATTTCAAAATGTGAAGTTCACCTACTTCATTGGAACATGTCTTCTCAGTTTACAAATTGGACCAAAGTCTGATTATGCTTTGTGGTGCTGAAAGGCCATTAAAAATTCTGCATACAGACTGTGCATGTTGCACTCCGCACTGCTGACAGGCAGTTAGAAGTAAAGATCACACCAGAGCAAAAGAGAGCACAGGAAGTACAGGAAGTATCCCCTTTCCGGACATCATGGATAATATCATCACTGCCACTTTAATCAAAGATCCTACATAGAGTGACCTCTCTGTGTATGAATCACCTCAGCAAGCATGAAAACCCCTAACTACTGCTAAAATTAGGTTACCTTTCCATGGGAGGTATTTCATGAAAAAATGATAAAGACAACTAGTAAAACGAAAAAGACCATGAAAAACAATCCTTTAGATCCACCACTACAAGGATGAAGACCATGGAGACCTTATTCTACTTGGCTTGGAAAGTACACGTATAAGGAAAACCATTTAATGCTAAAATAAAACTAACAGTGCACATCGGATGTGCAATATTGCTTGGACTTCATCAGTCTAATGAAGTTTTTTGCAAATTATACTGACAGTAGTAATAGTTTTACCTAGATGAAGTGATTTATAAAACCAATTTAATATTCATAAGAGAGTTTGATGGAACTTATGTCATCACCTGGCTTCCTCACAGGCTATTTGCACCTTGACCCTCACTGGCCACTGTTCATTTATTCATGACAAGTCATTCATGACTGAATCACTAAAAAACAGTATCTTATATTAATATGCAAACTTCCAGGAGGCTGAAAACAGCCTTTGTTAATAAGTCAGACTTGTTAATGTCTTATCAAAGCTGAGCTGTAAGAACTGCATCTCTATTTACGTCGTTTGCTATTTTTATTTCCAGACAGAGCTCTCTGTCTAGTCAACTACTTAACCTGGATGTGAATGCACCTTTAGAGACACTTTAAGTAACTACAACAGAGCAAGAAGCTTGCTTGCATCACCTTTATCTAACAAATAATTAGATAATGCTTACTACTGTAAATACATTAGTTCTAATAAATATATTTTTTTCAGGCATAATACTTTAAAAGCATACAAATATTTATAAAAGCAAACAAATAACTTTTATCATGAACACATGTTTAGCTGGCTTGCAAATCAATGACAATTCCTTTAATTAGTGTAAGTTCAAATTTGCAGTAAGTACATTACAGATGTTACTTTCTTGGGAATTTAAAAAAAAAAAAAAAAAAGAAATCCATCACAGAAAAACACCACTAATTTAAAATGAAAATACAACACTTTCTGCCAAAGGCCATGTTACTATTAAATAATTGACCATAATTGCCAACATTATCCAATCACATTTTCATAGCTGTGCTTCCATTAGTGAAGAAGCCACATCTCTGCAAATTCTTTTTACGTATTTATTACAACAGTCATATGTTACATGTAAACAGCAATGGTAGCGTTATATATAGCCCCACAGAATTATCAAGATTTAGATAGTAAACATTGTATATTTACTTGGCATTTCAGTGGACATTAAGGTTTATAGTTTTGAGGAAAAAATTGACTTTGGCTTTACTTCAGTCAATATTTATTTCTCCTTTCAATAAACATTGATGTTTGCCTCAAGAGAAGTCAATATCCTGTTAATGTACATTACTTGAATAGCATTTGGGAATTACTAAACAAATGAGTCAAAATCAGTGGATCAAAGATAGTGAGACCAAGAAAGACTTTAGAGGTTATTTGTTTAAATTTGCAGTCTTAGCAGAACTACCGAAACGTGATGGGGAACACTCCTGTTAACAACCCCTCCTTAATTTTCAGCATGCTCTTTGGTACGGCCCACTTCCCAAATGTTTATGCATAAAGACTTCATCCTCCACTCTATTTCAATGTTTCCAAAGCTAGCTTCTCCTTGAAACATGCTTTGCTTCACAGATCATATAGCTTGTAGACAAATATTCTTATGTTTTCCTCATTTAATCTGTTTTTTGCCAGCATGTCTTATATCGGTATCTTCAAAAGTTCTTGAAGGAATTCTGTTTACAATACTCACAATCCCTTCCCCTATGACCACAATACTTTAATACTATTAAAGTTTACCACACCTTGCTCATGTGAGGTAGTAAAGCAAAGAGAATTATCAAATTTGGGAGGAAAACAGCTTTAAACAGTGAAAGCACTTGCAGCTTCCCTCAGATCTCAGCACAGTTGTCCTTTAATGTGCAAAATTATACGAACAGTTGAATTTATGAAATGTTCTTAACATATTAGATATTAAAGGCCAACTCTAACTACAAACTTTAGCAATCTGTCACAGAGGAAGTGATGGGCACTACTAGCCAATAACAAGCCTACACAACAAAATATGATAAAAGTTTAGAGACTGCTTTCCATTACCCGTCTCCCCTTTCTGCTTGCTTAAGGACACAACCCACACTTGCATGGTGGATTATGAATTCAGTAGAGAGAAAAATCCAGCATTATCATGTCACATCAAGTAAGTAATTATCAGTTGCAGTGAAAAGCCCTAAATATATTAAAAAAAAAAAAGAGAGACAACAAAAAAAAATAACTTAAAAAGCTCACTCTATTGCTTTTTCAAAGTGTCCTCACAACTTCACATGCAACATGATCATCTGCTAGTGACAAATTGGGAATATCCCTCTAAGTTGAGAAAAAATAGAAATAAAATATTTTTCTGTTTATTTAAGTCCACAGGAAAACATCTTTTTTCTGGAGATCTAACTCTCTTGAGCTATAAACACCACAGACTTTAGCTACTGTATTATACTTGCACATAGCATAAATATAAGCTGCGGGAAATACTATCAAAAGGTCATGTTTTTAAGAGCAAAATTATAAATAACTTGAAAGATCTTTTTTTTCTTTCTGGAAAGTATTATTGGAAAGGAAACGTATGTATGAGTAAGAGGTACAGCCTTGAACAGTTAGTTTCCAACTCATATTAGCTTCCTCAGACATTTTCAAGCAACCCACACTTAACAGAATGAGAGATGGGGAAACAGATCACATCCCGGACATCAAAACAGTTCAAAAGCAGCCAGTTGGTCCTCACCACTTTTGTGGAAGAACTTGACTGGAGTTTGAATTTGAATGCTCACCTTGACATCTGTAACAAGCTTTTATCACTTCAGAGAAAAATGATAAGTTTGCTGAAGGTTTAATATTTTCAGCCCCCTCCCAGAAGGTGTCTCAGAAAAAGTAATAATAGCTGGCTGCAATATAATGGTGTATGTGGCCTCATATACCAATTTTTGGTAGGTTGAGATCCTGAAGGGATCGCTGCTATCACTGTATGCTTGTGTTTACCCCTCTCACGAGTAAATTTAAGCAAAAAAGCCAGGATTTGGAAGAATACATCTCAGAGCTACAGATGAACTCTGGATAAAAGTATATGCATCATTGGTAAGGTATGGAGAGGTAAGAAGATGGCCACAGCACTGTCTGTTCTGTTTTGGTTCTTTGTACAGCTATTGTCAGATTCCCATGGCTGTCAATCCAGAAGTAGTAAACTTTTTACAAGTCAACCTTTAGCCTAATCTTTCACCTATCAACCTTTCTCAAATACTAAATTCACATTAAGTACGATAGGCATGAAAATAATCCTCTATTCTAATACCCAGAAACTGCCAATTAAATCCGTAATGTATGGACATTTTCCCCTTACATGCCCTTTTTATGCAAAATAACATTGTAGGAGGTCACATGCTATACCAACATGTCGATCACTTTAATTATTTCTGGGTATTTGTCCATACTACATTAGATTAATATAGTCTCCAAACTGATTTATTCACTCTCTTGTAAAGTGTATCTTAATGCGTTCACAACCTGTTAGCACTCATAAACAAAAGATCTAAATTAGAGTTCTTTCCCAGTAAAAATGGGCCAGCTTATCTTCAGAAATTATGATACAGTCAAATGTATTTTTTTAATATTAATTCCATATTTGCACACGTGTCTTGCAGTACCTTATGAATACTAGTGAAAGCTGTCTAAAACTCCTAGAAGTGGTAGTTTTTTATGCTCTCTGAATACCTACAGCACCATGTAGTATTTTGGTGCCCACTGTAAGCTGATCTTTGCAACATACTTGTGATTAAAGACAGCTTACTTTTAAGATATGGGGCTTAGTTCTAACTAAATGGTAATCATAGAATTCTGATCCTCCTCTCTCTGGTGGCATCATCAAACCTGCTGAGGAACATTTGCACTCATCAAAAAAGAGAAAAAGCAAAACCAAAAAAACCAAACACAAACCCTTAAAAATACAGACTGAATAATTAGTAATTTTATATCACACTGAAGATTAATTTTATGCAATTTGCAACCTAACTTTTTGGGAAATGTGTATCATTACACTAAAAAAAAAAAACCACACTATGTATTTCTTTCACTTTTTGGGCACACCAAAACTAGTCAAAAATGGATACATTTCAAAAATACAACAAACAGTAGACATCCAAAGTAACAACAAAATACCACAAGCTGCAGTAAGTCATCCAAAGATAAGAATTTGCTGCATACAACTGCAATTAATTCAGTTAAAGTTTTGGCTCTTGCATCAATTAAATCACTAATAAAGTTCACTAAAATTACTGTTCAAAGAAATAAATAGAGGGCAAACTACAGAAAAAGCTTTAAGTTTCTCAACTATATCAAATTTTTTAACTGAAGTTAACTCAGAAACACAAAGTACGTCTATGGCCATGGTAGTTTGTGACTGAAACCATATGTTGCCCTCTTTTGCTAGTAAGTAGAAGGCAGGGTATTGAGGTTAAAATTTATTAACAGACCGTATCGGAATCAAAGCTGAAAAATTAGGCACTGCACTAGATTAATATAGTCTCCAATACAGTGACCTTCTACTTCTACAGTAACCGTATAACTTCAGTTGTACCAAGAAGATACTTGAGTCTCCTCCACAGTATGAATGACATAGGAGAGGGGGTAGCTGCGGAGAGCACAGACCAGAGGGAATACATCAAAGCCTAAAAATCTATTCCTACAAATAAGACTGAATGAATTGGAGAGATTACTTCCTCAATGAAAGCATCTCTACAAAAGGTATAAAGTGACCTCTTTCCTGTTTACCTCTATCTTAACCAAGAATGCTAAACAAAACACATACCAAAAGTCAAATCATATGCAACCCTTAGCTCCCATAGAAATGACTGCTGGCTTAAGAGCAACATTATTTCCTTCTAAAAAATTCATTATTTTCTAGGAGGTGCTGTCTCCGATTGCAGCAGTACCCAGTGACATTTATTAGCTACTCATTAGAAAAATAAAGAATTTTCAAGAAGGAAGGACATTTCTTATAACTAAGTAATAGCTATAACTTATCAACACAACTGAATTCTCCAAAAGTATCAAGAGTATGTGCAGCTCATTAGTGCACCTCGATTCTTGGTTAACAATAAATACATATAGACATCTGAAAACCTCTCAGCTTCCTCACTAACTGCTTAAATGGAACAATAACAGATTCTTCTGAGGAGATATTTTAAAGAATTTAAAGATTATTTGACCACCTTAACACAGTACAGAAGCCTAATATAAACAAAAAGCTTTTTTTAAGTGTCCTATAAAATGTGACAAATTGTTCCATGATAAAGCTCTAATACAGCAATTATTGAACAGTACAGGAAAATAGAGATTTCAGTTCTAACATCAAATTCAGAGATTGAAAAAAGTACCTGACTCCTATTTTATATCCTAAAAATTATTGTGTAGAATGATTTGTCAAAACTTCTGTTATGATACCCTGGATTCTGTTATGCCTTTGGCGTAAAATTGTTTTGTACCATGTCACCAGCCAGCAAGCCATTAATAAATCAGTTCATTATATCAGAGATTCAATGTGGTATCAGCAAAAGAAATCAATGTTAAAGAATATCTTAAAAAAAAAAAAAAATGGCTGTGGGGGTTTTAAGATTGTTTGGGTTTGGGTTTTTTTAGGAGATTAGAAGGCAATTTTAAACACTAGCTTTTATTTTTTAAAGAATAATGATTTTGAACACGTACCAAGTCAGCCAAACTATTACAGACTAATATTTCAATGTGGTTATGAGTTCAGTGGATCAGCCCTCAAAGTTAGCAAATACGATTCAGATAAAACATACAGAACTCTTAGGTAAAACAGTAACTAACTCAGAGGGAATGGAAGGCACTAAGGAAGAGTATTCTGACTGAGGTATGCATATAGAAGTATATGGGCTCACCCTAATCTATCAGAGAGATAATGGCTTAGGTTGCAAATCAAATTCCCTATAGAGAAGCTATTTTAAGCCATACTAATGCCAGGCTTGTACATGAGGTTCCTAGCTCTTGATTCAAAAATATTTCAAATCACTGCTTTGAATAAGAAACACTATGTTAAGTTTATTGCAAGTAACTTTATCATTCACTTGTTTCTTTCAATATCTGATTGTTCCTCTTCAAGCCAAGTAAGATCAGAAGGCCTCCAAACATCAAGCTACACGGGACCTGTCCAGCCAGGTACCTGTCCAAACACTGTAAAAAAAATTAATATTGTAGAACTGCTTCTGTCCTGATAGTAAGGTAACTTTCAAAGAAAAACATTTTTGACTTTTAAGTCAGTCAAAAGTCAAAGTCAGTCAGCTATGGCATTTCCTCTGGTTGTGGTTCCATGAATGGATCACAATCAGGTGAAATAAATCTGCTTGAGATACTTGTAGTAACAAATATTTACAAACCAAATAATTTATCTTAGTCTGGCACTGTTGAACTCGTGCAAGGACTTAAATTTACTTGGTTTAGGTGAAAACGATCAGTGTCAAATCCACTAGAATTTAGGCTGGAAGTTGTATTTTAGCCTTTCATACATGCGAAATCACAATTCTTTTTCTTTATCCTTTTCCACTAAATAGCATCTACATGAAAGACAAACAAACATAGGTTAGTGCAGTGAAATATCTATGGCAAAGAAACCTTGCTGCATTTCCCGTTTTAAACATTATTTTTCTTGTGTAGATACATTAAGTATATTGTTTAATTTCACATTTGATAAAAATAGTCCATTTGCTTTCCCCTGCAGTTTAATGCTGTTTACTGACTGTGACAGAAATGTACTTTGTTCACTCAATACACTTTCCCCTATGTTTTAATATCCTACTTTTTACTAAAGCGTATTTTTACATTGTCTTGCAATTTCAATATTCCAAACATCATTTTGCACAAAACATTTTACCAAGTAATTACATTAGGTTGCTCCTTGGCTACTGGCTCTAAAAATATTAAATTTTCAAGATTAATGGGTTTTATTTATTATAGCTCAAAATACTTCACTGTCACACTTAAAAAATTTCTAGTCTTTCCTGTCTCTATTGGAAATAAAAACCCAACAGTGTATTGTTGATTTTTATTCACATCTGCAGAAACCATTCTTTTATCATATGAAGTAATTTTCCTTATTTCAGGGGACAGTGCCCGTGCCTGATACTCCCCAGGCAAAATCATCTACCTTTCATAATTTGCACTTGCCTTTCCAGATTATTTAAAAACCTAAATACTTCAGTATGTGTCACAAGACTTGGGTCAACATGCTATCTTTAGGTTATACTATGCACATGTGGTAAATCTTTTATAAAATTCACCAACTGCTGACCTGATGTTAGATAAAATGTTTTTATTAGAACTAATACATTCATCAGTTAACTCACAAAGTGTAAGATTAGTTCCAAAAGCATGGAATTTGGAGCTAACTTAAAAAGGTGGATGGCAGTCACCTACGAACTCAAAAATCTTTCAAGTTTTACTTAATCGTTCTTCCCTCTCCAAATACTGTTGCTTCATTATGAAAAGCCACAATCACATTGCCTAAGGGCTGATGCTCTCCTACTGCATTCTCATGCTATGTTAACCCCTCAGCTTAAGGAATAAAGGGATAGGAAACAAAGTCACAATATCGAGCAATGCTGTAGTTGTGTCTGCATGCTCTGCTCATTACTCCTTAGATAAAAATAGCATGTTGGAAAACAGATGCCTCCACCTTCTTGAGTATCTGCTGTGGAATACCTTATTCATGGCTAAAGCCACTTTTTTTCTCACCTCAGATTACATGGTCAGGCACCAAGTGCTCAAATTAGGTAAATGTCACATTTTCTGTTTCACTCAGTAACGTCTCAAAACCTTTGTACTTGTGTACGCACACGTCTGTTGGAAACAACTGCCTTCAGAAAGCAGAACTCCCTGTGAGGCAGCCATCACCTCTGAAACAGAGGATGACACTGAACAGAAGGCAGAAGGCCCCTTGATGCTCTGCTCCTGCTAAATCCTGGGCTCAGCAGGAACCAAGACCATTTGTAACTCACATCAGGCAGAGTTAACCTTAAAGCTTCAGGTTTTCAAGACAAACTGCTCTTCCCACTGTTTACATACATTGCCCAGCATAGAGGTCCATTTAGATGAGATCTGAAGAAGTTGTTCTTCCCTGTGAGGGTGCTGAGGCGCTGGCACAGGGTGCCCAGAGAAGCTGTGGCAGCCCCGTCCCTGGCAGTGTTCAAGGCCAGGTTGGACAGGGCTTGGAGCAACCTG
>NW_009933331.1:81467-87894 GCF_000696875.1 Nestor notabilis
TGTCTGGAAGCAGGTGAGCTTTAAGGTCTCTTCTAACTCAAACCATTCTATGATTCTGTGATGTCAATGCCAATAAAGACTTTCAGATGCTGTTGGGTTACTGTCTTGGAGGAAAAGGATTAATCAGTCTCCCTCATTTCCCTAAGAGTCTGTGCAACTGATGTTTCCACATAAGCAAGGGAAATAATTCTTCAGAAATCACCTAAATTGCACAATTGCTATGACTTGCAAAGTATCAAAGATTTACAGGCTATAATTAGGACTTTCCCCCATCAGGACCAGCACTAGAATGAATATTTCTTGGCTATTAGGAATTTTGATACTGTCTTCCACTCAATTTACAATACTGTAAAAGATTATAAGAGAATATCAGCTAATGCTGCCGCCACCACCAGGACAGAAAGCAACACCAAACCCAACCCTGACTTAAAAAACATGCCCTAAAAATGCAACAATCTGCTGATATGGAATGGAAAACAGCCAGCTATTGGAGAGTGGTAGAGAAGAATGCTCCTGAAAAGGAAAAGAACAAGCTGAGAAAGAGCACGCATTGCTCTCTTTTCTCTTTGACTTGCACTCCTTTTTCTGTATTTCTTTAAGTAGTTATGATCACAGGTCATCACTGTGATTAACCAGGTTTTCAACTCCTAGGACAGGGCAAATATCCAGAAGGTGTGGCTCCACCACAAAACACAGTAAAATCACAGCTAACAGGTCTAGGTTTACACAAGATATCCACAAGCCTGGACAGAAGCATTAGATCTACTTTGTCACTTATCAAAATTCAATTTTAACAGTAAATGCTCTCTCCCATCTGCATTCAACCATACTTACTAAATATTCCATCTTGCCTCAAAAGTACAGCAAAAAGTAGAAAACAAATGCAAAACCATAAACTATTAAATAGCCAACAGTATAAATAGTCATTATGTTGACTACATTTTCTGTATTTAATTTCAGTGAAGAACATTTTCCTTACTGAGAATGGAGCATTTATAAAAAGCAGTAAATCAATTTTTAGCTTAAGTATAACAGAGAAAGATTACTCAGACATTATGTATTTTTTTCCAGCCTTCTTGAATATCACAATATCCAATATTTACTAGATTTACACAGACCAGTGTATTTAATTAGGGTTGCATCCTCCCGTACTTGATTTCAGCTTTCAGCTTAGTGCTTGAAAAGATATTCAGTAGCTTTCACATTCAAGGGCCCATACTACCTATTAGAAGTGGATTTTAAGATAAATATTGGTAATGAGAGTAGCACAAAGAGGTTAGTTGTATCATTAATCTTGTCAAATACCCTGCACTAACAGTCATGAGTTATCAGACAATGAAATAGCAGGCAGAATAAAATATCAGTTTCAGCTTTACTTGGGGTAATAGCTACAAGATTCTCAGCTGGGAATATGAGAGAAGACAGAGATAAGAAAAGCTTGCAATTTCTCAGAGGCTTTTTGAAGTGTGATAATATTTAGCTAGATAGATGGCATCAAAACAAGTGGTTTAACATAATGTGTGCTCAGTACATATAAATTAAGTAAACATGCAGAATTTGCATATAATATAATAAATATAATACTCAGAAACCAATCGCCCATAAAACATGAGAGTATTTCAGACACTGTGGTGTTGCAGTTACCTTTGCAGAGCTTCAATACTTCTATTTTAAATCCAGAAATAGTAACATACAGAAGCAAATCCACAAAGCACGGGCGACTGCAAACTATACAGGAGTTTGAAATGGGTAATGAATGTAGGATCAGGCCCTTACATGGCCTATTAAAGCAAAACACTATTCAGGCCATCCTGGCCACTACTACTTGTGTGTGAAAAATTAGTAAGAATCCTGAGGTAACTCATTATTAATCAAACTGACCACTGAGAGTGATTAACATTTTAGTAGAGCATTTGCTTAACTTATCACGGCTGCCCGTATTTCTTAAGTCTTCAAGATGTGATGTGCTTGGATTCAATTTAAAATTATTTTACCAAGTATTTTATACTTCATTACAAAATGCTATTTGCTTCTTCCTGGTGTTTTTCTCTTTTTCTTAATGGCCATTGCCTTCATTAAGCACATTAGTAATACGAAGAATACTATCTCCTTTGTTCAGTGCTCGCTGGTGCAGTGGTATAACACTCACATATTCTACACTATTGTACTCATGTTCCCTGGCATGTGATGAGAAATAGTTTTGGTTTTTTTTAAAAACATAGGTAAATGAGGTCAATAAAAGGGATATCTGGTGAAATAAGCAGATCGGAACTTTCAGTTACAGTTTCTCCACTAACAGAAATAGGAAACATGCATTCCAAGCTTCTGTGTTGAGGAAATAATTCACTTTGCATTTTGTTTTGACAAGCAATGCGTGCACAAACTATACTTTTCATTAACCAGACTTTCTTAACATTTCTATCACACGTACAGAAGGTACCATTCTGCAGAGCCTATTCAGGACAACGTTTCACTAAAGAAATTGGAATGAGCAAAGACCTGTAGCAAGAAGTTATCCAGACTTCAACCTGATCCCCATCTTTTAGTTCAGCTACATTTACTCACTAATATTAAGGTTTATCATTTTCTCTCCTATGTCCATCTAAACACTGTTAACAAAAGCACTATGTTCTAATACTGATATTAATGTGATAGTGTATGAAGGCTACGGTTTGATATTCCCACATTGCACTGAGCCTTGGGAGGTTTAATGTTAAGGGGTTTTCACACTTGTCATAAACGAGTGAGCCACTCTCGTTTCAAAACATAGATTTTATTGAATTGAGCAAGCGGTAGCAGATAAAAACCAGCGCTGGGTGCGCCGCGCAGTCCCCGCTCCACGCAAGACGCACACCGGGCCCCTGGGAGGCTGTCCCTAATACCTCTCGAGTTTGGCTTCAGCCAATCCCGTTCTCCCTTTTGCCCAGATATTTTGGCTTCAGCCAATCCTGTTATCTCTTTTGCCCAGATATTGACGTGGCTCCTTTCCATTGGTTCCTTTTTGTTGCTGGGGTTTCATCATCGAGAAGTTTCGAGAAGTTTCAAGAAGTTTCTCTCATTAGGCTGACCGCTCCCTCAACCTCCATCCCTTATATGGTTATAAGCTTTACAACATTCTGCAACAAGATACCGAGTCAAACCACCCAGCCCCCCCCCCTTCCTTTTCCTTCTCTCGAAGCGTTTCTCCTCTTTTAACAAAGCATGCTTTTCGTAATAGTACAATTGACTTTCCCTTTCCCTTCACAAAGAAAAAAGATGTTTCACAAACAACAGTTACAAAGAGTTTCTTAAAGTATAACAAGCAACACTACCCCTTAAACCTTTTGATGAACAAACCTCACTTATCACACACTCATTTTTCCTGTCTCTAAGACTATTTACTTGTTCTTAAACATGAGCTTTGTTTCTTATGGGGAAGTAAGGAGGTAGATCTTGATCCTGCATTCCTCTGAGGTAAGAAAGGAAGAAAGCAGAGAAACAGGAAAAAGCAGAATACTAAGATCAAGCCACGCCTGTGCAACAAACAAAACAATGCCAATTCCAAACACAGAAAGGTTGTGCCCCCTACATAGATGTTAAAGATAAATAAATAAAATCAGCATAATCTGTTCTAGTAGAACACACCTAGAAACTTCTCTGTACAATGGTTAATTGCTACAAGCAGCCTCTAACGTAACTCTTGACAGTCACATGCTGAAATGGAATGCCTAAATTCCTTGAAATATCTAGAACTGCGGTGGGTTGGCCCTGGCTGGATGCCAGGTGCCCTGCAAAGCCACTCCATCACTTCCCTCCTCAGCTGGGGGAGAGAAAATACAACCAAAGGCTCATGGGTCAAGATGAGGACAGGCAGAGATCACTCACCAATCGCCATCACAGGTAAAACAGACTCGATTTGGGGAAATGAGCTTAATTTATTACTGATCACATCAGAGTTGGATAATGAGAAATAAAAACAAAATCTTAAAAGTTCCTCCCTCCACCCCTCCCTTCTACCCAGGCTTAACTTTATTCCTGATTACCTCCTCTCCCCCAGCAGAACAGGGGGACAGGGAATGGGTGCAGTGGTCAGTTCATTGCATTGTCTCTGCCACTCCTTCCTCTTCAGGGGAGGACTCCTTACACTCTTCTGCTCCAGCATGGGCTCCTCCCTACATAGGCCACAGGTCCTGCCAGGAGCCTGCTCCAGCATGGGCTTACCACAGGGTCACAGCCTCCTTCAGGCGTCCACCTGCATGGGGTCCTGCTCTGGCTGCAGCTCCATATCTGCTCCACCATGGACCTCCATGGTCTGCAACATGGCATTTCCACTCCAGCACCTGGAGCACCTCCGCCCCTCCTTCTGCACTGACCTTGATGTCTGCAGGGCTGTTTCTATCTCTCATTCTCACTGCTCTCCCCAGATGCAATTGCTCAGGTTTTCTTTTCCCCCTTCTTAAATACATTATCCCAGAGGCACTACCACTGTCACTGATGGCCAGTGGTGGGTCTGTCTTGGAGCTCGCTGGCGCTGGCTCCATCAGACCATAGGGGAAGCCCCGGGACAAAAGGAAAGCTTCTAGCAGCTTCTCACAAAAGCCACATCAATGGTCCACCCACTACCAAAACCCTGCCTGGGAAACCCAGTATGAGAAGATAAATTTTTCTTCACTGTACTCTACCCAATCCTAGTCTTATTGCCTATTGCTCATCACTCCCACATTCATACTACTAAAACTCCTACTGATTTCACTGCATAGCACAGCTCTAGAACTTCAAGTCAAGCATTCAAAAAATCCATAGCTGCCACACAGTAGTAGGTAAGAAACTCCTCGTTTCCGTTTCAGGGTAAAAACTGCTGTAATGTTTCAGAACCAACAACAGTTAATATTCATGTCTAAGGTTGTCTACTCTATGTAAGAGCCTCCCCCACTGCTTACAAACATATGGACCTTGAAAAACATTTTCCTCCCATTACAGCAGCAGTTCGTATGAACACATACTACTACCCTTGAGTAGCATTTCCCACTTCAAGTCAGGGGTTTACTTCAACTTGTTTTATTTCCATACAAAATACTGTATTTTGAAACTTATTCAAAGCTGTTTGCTGCATTGTGAATTTCTTTTAAATAAACTGTAAGGACGTGAAATTTGCTGTGATGCCCCTAGAGTATGGTATATAGTGACACTTCCAGTGTTTGACTGTATCGCCCCTTTCAGCACAGTACCAAACAGAAAGCCTCCTATCACCAGGTTTGGGATGCTATTATACTTTGAAAACATAGAAACAACTTCCCAATGTTTTGTTCAACTTAAAACACTCAAGAAAGCTGCATTCCGAAATGTAGCATGATACTGTACTTTATAAATTTAGTGTAGCTGCACAGAAGAAAATAGGTTAACTGAACTTAGCTACTTGTAAAAGTTTCCTTTGCACATAGGTGAACACCAAATATCTGGATATTAATCAAAACCTATGATTTTTACCACAGTCAAAAACCTATGTGTTTTGGCAGGAAATCTAATTAGAGGGAGGGGGGATACTGACAATGACACATATTTGTGCATCAAAATAGCCCATAAAAATAGAGCTCAGATTCATTTTTACATGACTTCAACATACGGATTTCTCTACTACTATACAAAATATTCATCTCTACGACCCCCTTTTTTCTGCCAGACCTGCTGCTATATTCATAGAGACTACTTTATAAAGTAGCAAAGAAAGGAAGAAAAATAAACAAACACCACACTCCTGGCTCCCTATTGCCTTCTATTACCCCAAATAAATTTAACTTTTTTACGGTAATGACAAAAAGTACAGTAGCTTCTGCTGTTTCCTTTTTCTTTAGGATTTAATTAGGTGCAAGTATTTGCCTACTGAGCAGCTGTATTAATAGTCTCTCTGGAAGGAAGTATGAGCTGTTAATAAAACCCGATTACACGTTTTAAAACAAAATAGCATCACGTTGCTCTCACCTAATGCTTTCAGAAATTTCTACTTAGAACTAAGGGGGAATAAAATAATGAGATTTTTAGACTTAACTCACAGTCTTTTATTATCTGGTATTGACCTAAACTAACCTATACCCAGAATGCAGCTGACAAAAACTTGTGGAGCCTTGCTTTTCCCTGTAAAAACACAATCTATGTATCTTATTTTGTGTAACAGTGTGTAATTACAACATATGTGTCATGCAGGTCAGATAAGATCTGAGTTTTATGCATTTCCTTGCTTTTCACTTCTTCACCACACTGTTCTTTTTTTTTCCCTTCTAATCTTGGACTTCTCTCTCCAAATCACTATGTAAGAACTCCATTATGTCGATGCAGTTATCTTAACCGATAGAAAAATTACTGAAGCATAAAGGTGGACCCTGCAGAGACTGCAGTGATCTGGGACTCCTTCAGCTTTTTTGCAGCTACACATGCACATTGCCTCATTCCT
>NW_009933331.1:87925-101900 GCF_000696875.1 Nestor notabilis
GCTTCCACATGGTAAAATCAGGTTTCACGCTGTTAAGAACAGTTAGGGAAGGCAGGCTACTGAAGCTACTCCACAGGAGAACCAGCAAGGATATTTTCGCAGAAACTAGCCACTGTCAGAACTGCTAATTTCATTTTGCACAAAGTGATACTCTACTGTCTTCTTAAATGGCCAAGAGCAAAATGAAAATAAATAAATAACGACAGTAGAAAATGCTACCCATTTTCCTGCACCTTAACTCTCCTTTGGCAGAAACAAAATTAGGCAGCACCACCATCCTCCAACCCCTCTTCACTTATCAAGCACTCTTGATGGCATTTATTCCATGCTAAAGACCAGTTTTCAGACCTTTCTTTTTCCACATTGAATATGAGACATCATTACAGAAGTTGTCAAAAGAAATCTGGAAGTTGGGATAGCTGAGAAAGGGACAGCTGAGGCTTTTAGCACCTACGAGAGACTTTGGAGCTGGTTCTGATTTCATGTATCCAAGAGACAGTTAAAATGTTTGGTACTGAAGGCGGCATACATTTCCACATACTCAGTAGCATAAATTTAGGGGACTAATTTGGGAAGATCAAATTTCAAAAAGAATTAGCTAACCACCACATCCCCACATAAATCCTGGCACGTTACTGTCAGGGTGAACACGGGTAGTTTCAAGGAGTTGCTGAAATCATAGAAGTTTATTTCAGTGCCATGTTTCTGATTAGATATTAAAAAAACCCTGCTCTTAACAGTATCAGAGAAGTGATTTTGCATTAATACACTATTTCATCACAACATCAAAATTTATTTTATTATTTACATGAACTTTTCTTATCTAGAGAAAATCTTCATATCATGCAAAACTAGATAAACAGAAACATTTGTCACAGACAAAGCATCTAACAATTCCCGAGCCAAATGAAACACAGCAAATGTCAGCATAACTGTGAAATGAACTACAGGTTTTCTTCCTAAGAAGAAGCACAAGTCACATTACTGAAAGAGTCCATGAAGAAGAAATAAGCAGGCCTTTGACTTCTGAGATCTCAAAAAAAAAAAAAAGTCTTGAGTTTACATGGATCTTTATTATTCAGCAAACATATTTTGACAGAAAGAGCTTTGCTCAGGGAGAATGATACTAAGGATACAGACAAAAAGAGGGAAAGGGGAAAAGGGAGACAGGAAGAGGGAAATCACTTATTTTTTGAATACACTGCCAGTGCTCATTTTCTCCACTTGTTTTCAGAGCAGTCACATATGACATTACATGATTAGACTACACAGCAGAGATTCTCAGCAAGCCAGGCTCCAAGACCCACGTACAAAACTGAAAACCTAATCTAAACCTTCATCAATGTGCAAAATTATTATAGAAATGCTGTTGCTTGTGACAGATGGGACTCCATTCAATGACCCAACAGATCTATGACACTCCTTTGTGCGTAGAACAAGCATTATCCATGCAAAACAGTCTGGTGTATGGATGCATTTTATTCTTAGCATTTGACCTGTTTAGACATTTGGAGAGTAAACCATATGCAAATACCCTCAATCCATGTATTTAGAATCAGTAACATGTAATAAACATTAGAGTGAAAAATAGTAAACTTTGACTATCAGCTGGCAAATTGACAACTTATGTTAAAACAAAGTCACGGTCTTTTAAATAAAATTAAATTAAAAATTAATTTATTTTTTTATTTGTCTGTTCAGCAAACCATTCAACTCTACCTTTTGATTCAGACTAAGAGTCTACTAAACATGTGATTTTATTCCCAAAGAGAAAATAAGCACTCAGAAGCACTGCATCCAGCCCTCCAGATCCAATTTGCTCTCATATTCCATAATGATATATTACTAGACATACATATTTAAAATACTTAATTTAAGAAAACCAGAGACAGAATCACTTAGACTGCAACTATAATTCTCTGTCTGAACATTTTTCTAACAAAACTTTTAAAAAAAAGAAAGTAATGTGCACGGTGAGTTTCAAATACTAGAGCATTATGCACAACTATCTATTCTATTCTAACTATCTATACCCTCCTCTTTGCCACTGTCAATGTTTATAATGGTCATTATCAAATCATCTTTACAGCCATTGAAAAATAACGTAATAGCCAATCAGCCCTAGTCAAAAAATAACTTTTGTAGGAAAACAGAAACCTCAACTACTGACAAAGTTAACATGCCAACACATCAAGGTATGATTACAAACTATGAAAAGGAGCAAGAGGGTTCGTTGGGGTTTGGGTTTTTTTTGTAGAAAAGTTTCCTACAAAAGTTTAATCTTAGACTAGCCCTAATATGCCTGTCAACCAGTTACATTATCAGTAACCAAAGCTACCTGGCACTGAAGTATTTCAGAAGAAAACGGGTATGAAAAAAACCTCTACACAGCATTTAAGGAAGTAGTGGTTTCCTCCAATATCAGTTTGGAATGTCTTCCTGTTATAGCACTTACTCTTCTATTGTTTTTGAATAACTTGTAAACTACTCTACTAGGTCTTCCCTCCCTCCTGCCCCTGACCCTCCCCAACATACAATGGATATAACATCCTGCAACCTACAGCCTCTGGGAGAGAAAAGACAGTGCAAACACTCCTCACAAACATTCTGACATGAACTCTATATCCAAAATGCTTGGCCCTCTATTTAATAGTTGAAAAGAAACTTGCATGAGAAATAATGCACTCCAATAAACAGCAGCACAGAAACTACACACTGTTTGTAACATAAGGCATCTGTATCCGGCTGAAGTCACGTCCCACTAACTCGTATTCACCTGACCTTACAGCCACCTAATTCTCCAATGAGATCAAGATCCCACTAGAAAATGTAAATAAGAAAACCTCAAGGAGTTCGTAGTGTAGACAAATGGTAGATATAAATTTATGTGCATTTTAAGATATATATGAAAATGCTGTGATTCTCTGATGAAAAAAAACCACAACCTGTGTAAGCACAGATAGTGAAACTCTTATCTACTCTATCTCAGAAGGCTAGACACTGATGAAAACTGTATGTTCTATCTTCCTGAAGCTAACCTGTCCCAAGGTTAAGAAACTCCAAAACTGATAAATATTCATAGAAGATGAGACTTCTATGCATTCAGGCTGAGTTAAAAGCTTAAGTTAACCAACCCCTTCACTCACTCACAGTAACATTCCTATTATTCCTATAAAGAATTTAATCACCAGTAGCAGCAGGAACAAAGCTAGGTCATGCACATTTCCAAAAGCCCTTTTTCATCCCTTCCACTCTCTTGTCCTAATTTTCTGCTTCTTTAATTTCAATTTTGGTTTATAACAATTGTGTTATCTGTGCCATTAATAAATTTCACTCTGATTAAAAAAAAAAAAAAAAAAAAATAAAGTCAGACCACAGAAGCAAAGGTTTCCCCCATCCTTCTTTTACTTAAGAAATGACTTTTTTAAATAAATCATTCTACTGTGTAATGATGTAAATCATTATCACACAGTTCACAAATGGGATCAAATATCACTCAAAAGTTACAAAAAACATCTTCAAGCATATCTGTTGAAAACCATAAACTACAAAGACATGCTTGAAAGTGAAAGCTATATCCTAAAGATTATTTATTGCCATGAGAAGAGAAAGCATGCTGTGTGTTTATACCAGACTGGCAAATGACAGCTGCACAGATTATAAATCTTTAGTTCCAAACATGAAGTACACAAAGCCATAGTCCCCTACCACATCAGAAACAAGAGCAGTTCACAGAGGGCTAAACTAACTGGGGCTGGACCCAGTAGGAATACATTAATCTGCAAAGCAGGTCTTCAGACAGAATAAAATGAAGAGAAATCAGTAAAGAAAACAAGCCATTTATAATACACTGTGAAAAAAAAATCACTAAAACAATAGCTTTTGGAAACCTTGCATCTGCAGAAAACCACCTGGACCCAAATCCAATACTAACCTGTCAGAAAATATTGATGAAAAATGTGCATTTACAATTGTAAATAAGACATGAATATGGAATCTATTCCTGAACTCAATTTTTCCAGAAAGGGAATAAGGCGCTTTTTTTCTTTTATATACTATGTTATTTAATTAGTTGATTTAATTAGACACTGGTTTTGGTAAACAAAATCACTTCAGAATGAAACCCCCACAGTAACCATTGACAAATCAAATGGACATCAAAGACTGTTACTGTGCTTATCTACTGCACTCATAATAGCTTATTGTAAATACCTGTAAGAGTCTAGTATTATAAAAACCATCTTCTCTTCTGAGAAATATGATCAAAGCAATCGTCAGATGGCATAAGGCCAGCCTTTCATATACTGCACAAGGGATTCTTTCAACTTGGTCTTGAAAGGCCCCTCTGATGCTCCACTCCAGATTCTAATCCAGCTCTGCAAGTGAAAGGTTAATGGAGTGCACCTTTAATACACAGGCACATCTTAACATAGGCTAACAAAACAACAAAATAAAAAATACATTTTCATTAAGGAGCATGCTCTTTTTAACATACTAAAGTAACAGGCCTCCTGTCATTCCCTGACAGCAGCGCCTGTAAGCAGCGGCTCAAGATTATGGATAAACCTCAAGGAAACCTTCCTAATTAAACTCATTACATCAAATGCTCAGCTGACACATGTTCGTAAACAGATTCACCATGAACATGTACAGCTAAAGTTCCAGAGTCCATTCCTAAGTGGTCAGATGAATTATTTTTTACAATTCCTGATGGTGAGATGAAACTTTTGCTTTAAACAATTCAGTTTCCACAGCACAAGTTTCTGAAATGATTGGATCAATCAGTGTAGCAATGTCAAACTAAGTAAGCCCAAGGATGATACAGAATAGAAGAATAAGAACTTAACAAAAACCTACTATTATTTTTCTGGCTAATTCATGAAATAACTCGTCATTTTGGTGCTGGCATGAAAGGTCAAAAAGAGGAAAAAAACATGATCATACAAAATAAGATGCCAGAATTGCATGACGAGTTAGAAAAGACTGTAAAAAGATTGTTAGTTCTCAAGCACCTGCAAGATAGCTCACTCTCCTTGAAGTCTACTGCTTGACAGCAACTCAGGAGCTAGTTAGTTTTCAGTATGAAATTAAAGCAGGAAGAGAAATTAAGTTTAGTGCATATTGGTTCAGAAATATGATCTGGGGCCATCATGTAGCTGAATCGATAGCAAATCATATTCACCTCAGCCTGCACCATAGGCAGTACAAATCACTGGAATGGGTAACTGTACAAGTAAGGGTACACACACTTTTAATGAGAAAAATTCTCCATTACCTTGCTAGTGTATTTCCCTTTATTTAAACACTTCATGTAGATACAGGAGAAGATAAGAGGCTACATGCAGATGTAAAACACATTAAATTTCACTTCAGATTTACTGTAACATTTAAGCAACAGTTAAGCTACGCGAGAAAACTGATCTTAGTGCACTTTTCAAGAGGGATATTTTGGTATGTATTAAATAGGAGTAGTAGCAATGAGGGGAAAAAAAAAAGGCAGTTCCTTTAATTCCACATACACTGTCAGGTAAAGAAAGTGTAAGCCTTTCTTCATGAAAATTCAGAGAACTGAAATGCAAGAAACCTCCAGCTTCTATCTAATTTCCCATTATCGTATACAAGTAACTGAGAGATTCCACAACTGAACTGAAAATCCAGGTTGACCCCTTAGAATTAACACACAGAATCACAGAATGTTTGGGTTGGAAGGCAACTTAACAGACCATCTAATTCCAACCCCCCTGCCATGGGAAGAGACACCTTCCACTAAATCCTGTTGCTCCAAGCCCCGTCCAACCTGGCCTTGAACACTGCCAGAGACGGGGCAGCCACAGCTTCTCTGGGCAACCTGTGCCAGTGACTCACCACCTTCACACTGAAGAATTTCTTCCTTGTATCTAATCTAAAACTCTTCAGCTTGAGGCCACTCCCCCTTGTCCTGTCCCTGCAGGCGCTTGTCAAAAGCACCTCTCCAGCTTTTTTGTCAGCCCTTCTAGGCACTGGAGGCTGCTCTGAGGTCTCCCCACAGCCTCCCCTTCTCCAGGCAGAACAAGCCCAGCTCTCTCAGCCTGTCTCCATAGGAGAGGTGTTCCAGTCCTCTGTTACATCAAAACAAATGTGCTGAGGGCTGATCTTGTGATTAAAATCAACATGAATGAGATTTATGTACCCATCAGGACATATAAATTTCTGACTTGTAAATGAAGTCTCAGAAATTTCAGTCCACCGAATTTCAGTCCAGTTCCCAGCCATGACAAATACTGCATAATTTAATGCTTTTCATAAGGCAATCAAACTCCTTCCTAAGAGTGCTTATGATTTCACTTTGAAAAACCATTGCAGAACCTCACCGCTTAGCAATTCGGAACCTTCTTTTAATTCTGAGCTTGATTTTATTCATAGCCAGCTTACACCCATTAGTTCTTGTGCCAATATTGTCCTTTAGTTTAAATAGCTCTTCTCCATCCCTGGTGTTTACCTCCCTCATGAATTTAATTTCATTCAATTACATTTCTTAGGACTAATTGTTTTAAAATGAGAGGACACACTTCATAAAACCATCAATGGCACGTTCCATAAGGAGAAAAATTCTTCAGCAATTACATATCCAGAAAAGTTGAAAAGTGCACAGTAAGGCAGTTATAAGCCAACGGAAAACTTGTATTACTCCAAGATATAAGAGATAAACAACTGCAAAATAAAGATATTAAAGGCATAAGATGAGAAGCTTTACATCCATACCAGAATGAAAAAGAGATCTTATGCAAAAAAATATTTTTATTCTTCAGCACTCTTGCAGAAGGACTTTTACTCAGTTTAAAAATCCTTTTAATGCTCATTTGCCTTGTCACTCTGCAAAATTAGGGGGAAAAATAACGAAACACAACAAAACTTACAAAGCAGTAAAATAAAATACTCAATGGCCATGGAAAGAAGTACCATATTTTGTATGGTTTTTAAAGCTTAAGGAGGCATTTTCCACTAGGAAAACTTTAATGTCACTTTGGTTCCTCTTGATAGTTCCTATACAGGTCAAACAAAAGTGCTTCTTGATCAACTCAAGACCATGGCAAAACAAAATCATCTTTTTATAAAAGTATTTTAGGTATCTGTTAGATAGATTCTTGTTTAGTGATTCGTATGATATGCTACCTTATGGAAAGAAGCAAGTATTTATGTCAGTATTTGAGAATCATACACTGTTTTATTTCTGGAAATTTTATGATAGTAAGTCCAAACGTATAAGATAATGTCATATATTGGTTTAGACTAACTGATCCAAAAATAAAAGGCAATTTTACGTATTGTTAGTTTCCATTCTGTTCCTACAATATGCAATGCGAGAATAGGAGTAAACGCAAACACAATTTTCATATTAATAATCTGAAGTAAATACCTACTATTAATTTGAAGCCATCAATTTATACATGTTCAAGGGCAGAAAATATTACTAACTCCAGACAGATGAATTGCAAAGAAAAGCCAAATATTTCCACTTCACCATACTCACCAAGAAAGTTACCTACTCCTCGTGTATTAGGAGTACACAGACCAATGGACAACCAAGAAGTTGCCCTACTATTTCCATAAGGTGAAAACTCAGCTTTTTCCTAAACTTTCTTCCTAATTAGTGAAGTAAACCAGTATCTCCTGCTCACACCTCTAATGCAAGCTTCTTCAGTAAATCTGAGATTGTGAATCAAAGCAGTCTAAAATCAAAACTTTGATTGTTTCTTGATTTTCCTATCTGATGGAAAAAGCACATGGCAACTAATGTTTCACATAACGCTAGAACTGAACCTAAATCACAAGTATCATTGATGCAGATAAGCAGGTAACAAATGGGATGATATTGCTTCCACAAAAATCACTGACACACCCAACATGCTGTCGTATATCACTATGATAAAGCACTTCTTTACTCAAACCAAAAGATACAGTGAAGTGTCATTCTATTTCTAAATATTAGAGTTATAAAAACCTCCACTCACTGCATGGTGAAGTGCTAGCTGATGATTTTTATTTTGTGAATTTTCCAGCACAATTTCAATAATCACTGCTAGGAAAAAAAAAAAACCAACAAGAAATTCTCTTTCCTGCTAGAAGATGAAACTTCAGTGGCTCAGAGTTACCAATGCATGTTCTAAACTGTTCTCAGTTCTAAAACATGGAAAACCATGATGTTTTAGCAAAGAAACAATATAATAATAATACCATATACCGGTGGGCAAAATATATATGTATAAATCTTCCAAGTCACTTATAGGTTACTACTACTTTGTAAGGACTATAACATCTAAGTAATTCGACTTTGTGCCTATGCAGAGAGGATTATAAAAATATGCTTTACTAAATCATTATTAAAAGACTAACTATTCTTCTGTCTATATTAGAAATCCAAACCATGCAGATTGAATACATACAGGATCCAGGTTCAAACTCATTCAATTGATGTTTGAGCATGAAAGTGTGATTTTGCCCATATGTTATATTTCCACATTAAAAGAAAATCTCTGCTCACATAATCTGGTTAGCAGAAACTGCGCACGCAAAGAAACAACTGTCCTTTCTTGATTTTGGCCATAATCATTCTTTTAACCAGTCACTGATACTTGTTTTTCTTAAAGCAAAAAAACTCTGCTGCATTGCCTTGTATTTTAATACATCGTGGTAAAGAAACTGATGGCCATTCTAAGCTAAGTAGCTACCAACACTGATTTCAATCCTTCCATAAATCACATGCTGTGCAAGATAAAACAGCTGCACCCAGTCAGTTCACATGCTAGGAGACCAACAACAAACACCAGAAGACTTGGTCATAGGAAACCAACAAAAAAGCAACCACCTGCTATCTTCTTTTGCTCCTTAAAAAAGTGTTTGCCTACCCAGAAAGAAAAGGCTCTCCTTGGTACTGAAAAAACAACTTACTCTGCACTACTATGTTTCTGAAACCTCTGCACACTATTTTTTTTCTTCCCCTTACAGTTAGGGGGTAGTGGGGAAGAATAGTGAAAGAAAAGTGAGTAAAACATCGGTAATTTGTTTAGCTAGTGATGCAGGCTGTTCTCCAATCAAATTTTGTTTCCCAAAGGAAGATATCAGCTTTAAATTACACAGCAAGCAGGCAAGAAAAAGGAAGTAAACAATCAAAACCTTCCCAGGAGGGGTAAAAATAAGGCGAGAACTCCAGAGATCCTATTTAATAAACAAACACCTTCATTTCTGTAAGTTAATTTCACCACAGGAAATAAGTTTAGTTTTAATTATATTGCCTTATGTCATGTTTTATAAAAGGTACATGACGCTCATTGACTTTCTCTTATTAAAGCCTTTATATGCTGCGGAGATGTTGCATGTATATTAAGTCTCAGTAGAGCCCCAGCAGAGTGCAGTGATGTAAGATGCAATATTTTATTGTTATCCCACACCTGTGACAAGTGTCAAGATTAAAAAAAAAGATGTTGCTGCAGTTGACTTTTTTCCCCTCCCAAAAAATCCCAACAATTACACATAAAAAAATATTAAATATACCTATATATACAATGACAGCATATACTATGAATTCAAAGCCTTTGCTCACACAAATATGGGAGACACACAGCATTTCAGAAACCCAGAAGCCTAAGAGGTTATACAGGAACCAAAATAAAATCTTTAAAAATTAATTTCCAAAAAGAGAAATTCCAGAGGAAAATAAATTTTGCTTCCGAAGTTTAGACACACCAAGTGAGCCAAATGCTAAGAGCCACTTCACACAGCTTTCCTTAAACTTCTGGCAATGCTTTCACATGCGCATCAAGTCAGTGAACACAGCCAACTATGGGAATCTCCGGGAGTTCTAGTCTGAGTGCCTTAGGAGACAGAAATATAAATTTCAGTATCACTGCCTTTTTTTTTTTTTACTGTGGGCAAAGCAGAAGTATGATACTATCACACATGATGTGCATCACCACCACTAGGGTTCTTTTTTCCTCCCAAATCTCAGAAGCTTTCACTTAAGACAACACTTCCCATCCTGATACTTCTGGTTGGTATCAATTGTTTAGCGGCACTGGCAACTATTTCTAGATGCCTTCTGTGACCAACAGGTAGCTTGTTCTGCAGCCTGCTGGGGAAAAAACTCCATCACTGTAGGATTTTCAACTTCAGTTCCCATTATCAACATTCACAGTGCCTATAGAACAAGCTAGAAAAACCAAAAAAAAAAGGCAAAAAAAGCCAAACAACAACAACAAAACTAAACAAACAAAAAAAAAAAACCAAGCCAAACCAAAACAAACAAAAAAAAAAAAAAAGAAAAAAAGAAAAAAAAAGTTGCCAAAATCTCTGGCAACCATTGCCCAGTATGTCGACTCCCACTTGCTCATCCATCTCCAATTCCCATGTGCAAAGTTTGCAACTGAAAATTATAAAGTATTTCTTTGCCAAACTGCCTGACAATCATTCTTTAAGCTGTTTGCCCTTCATACAATTCAGAGCATCACAGCTTTGATTCAATTTTTAATAGAAAAACATTAAAAATTCCCTTTAAATGCTCTTCCTCATATTCATGAATAATCAAGTAATTCTGGTGCCTGAATGACAACAGGCAAGGCAATGTTTTAAGAGAGCTTGGCATCCTCATAAGATTAGGATGAGCTAACAAGTAATTACCAATAATTTCAAATATCCAAAGCTTCAAAGGAAGTCTTCTTTTATTAGTAGCAGATGGAAGAAATAAAGGGAGCCAGACATTCACTAGAGCCATTCTCTCACTCCGATGTCAAAGAGGAAATTCCAAAATGCATTTCTGGAATTCAGAATGCTACAGCATTGTCACACCTTTGAGACTTTCAAAACCCTATATTCCTTATGCTAAACCAGTTATCAAACCATGAAAATGGTGGTGCTCTGAAGAAGCACAGTCAACTAAGAACAACAAACAGGAAGAGAGATAAAGCTCTCCAAATGCAGTGAATTTTAAATCCACAACTGAGAAGTTACAGCATTCAGACTGGCTGTGTGTATTTAACATTAATTTGACTAATTTAAAGGATTTAGAGGTTTTTAAAGAGCAAAGGGAACAGGCCAGCTCCAGGTTGTATCAACCAGCAAGAGCCATTTTTTTCAGCCTTTCCAGTCATTACTCTGTATCTATAGTCCTTTTAATTCAGTCAGCAGTAGTCAATAACTCTTTCCCATACTATCATATACACATTTCCATGATTTAAAAGGCCTCAACAATTAAACAACAAACAAAAAAACATAAACAAAAAAAACCCCCACAACACACATACTCTTCAAGGAGTATTGTTAGACATACCTGCATACATTCAGCATAAAGCAGTTAGACAATACCATCCCTGAAGATTTCTATTATTTTACTAGCACTGATTACTGGGAGAGGAAAAAAAATACTGTTACTAGAGAACTGTGTATTAACTAGAAGTTAGTCACCATCTATACTTGTCCTGAGCTTGCAAAACTGAGAAATTCTTTTCTTTACACACTTTACAACACCTGCCCATAAATGATTTGCTATGTTTTTCTCCTATACTTTAAAACTTGGTTGCTAAAGATTATATGAACAGATACCCAGCTAAAAATGCTCACAAAAATTCTGCATAGCTTAAGGCAGGAAACTGCACATAAATAACACAGAACACTGTTTTGTGTTTGAGGAATAAGTTGTAAGGGAAGGCTTACAAGGGACAATATTTTATTTTACCAGTGCATGATCACCATAAAGAAATATGGAAGAGGTCTAAAGCTTAAGTTGGCTTTTTATCTTACCTGCTTACTGCTGCTGAGCAGGTGAATAACAACATACAATTAATATTCAGGTTTCATACATCCCTCTACCCTTACAAACAAGTTGTCCAGTCCTATTATGCTGCATTCATCTTCACATGTGCATGAAGACAAATTCTTTACACCCATCATTTTTACACTCCCCCTTCAGATATTTGTACACACTGATGAGATCCTGTCTGAGCCTTCTCCAGGCTAAAGAAGCCCAGCTCTCTCAGCCTCTTAAGCATGCTTCAGTCACTTAATCATCAGTGTCCTCTGCTGCTCTCTCTCCAGTAACTCCATCTCTCTCATACTGGAAGTCTAAAACTGGGCACAGCACTCCAGGTGTGGCCTTATCAGTACTGAAGAGCAGAAGGACCACCTCTCTCAACCTGTTGGCAATATTCCTCATGCAGCAGCCCAGGATCCTATTAATCTCCTTGGCCACAAGGGAACGCTGCTGGCTCATGTTCAATTTGAAGTTCAACTAGGACCTCTCTCTCGTTTTGCAGTCACATAGGCAGAAAGCTGTGTCTGTTCCCTGCAGCAGAGTCACCCACTACTATCACCCTCTGCTTCCTCCTGATGGTCTTGCATGGTGCAGGGTCGGTTGGTCCAAATGTTTTACTTGAAAGCTTACCCAGCTCCTGCTCAGCTTTGAGGGTAGTAAACTTGTCCCATAATTGCTAACTTTCATGTGGAGCTGGAGTCACCAGTTTCCACCCTTAACCTTCCCCAGAGCTTGCACTAACTGTTCTAAGCACAGACTCTGCAGCCTTCACAGCAATTGGGCTCTGGGGCTTTATAAGTTGTCGCATCTCAGAGAAGATCCCATTTCTCTTATCCTTTCTGCTGCTAAGCAACCTGCTGACTTCCTCCTTTAAGTCCTCCACCTGGCCATATATATAGCTCTCCAACACTACCTGCAGGACAGAGAACCATCTCCTCTGGCCTCAGGCAGTTCCTGCAGCCTGGGACATGGGAGGCTGTGCTGATCATTTGAAGCTGCGTGTGGGTCAAAGCCCCTGCCCTGACAGCAATAGCTGCTCCAGTGCTGGCTGGGCAACATGCCATGTGGTGCATCACTACCATAACTGAGAATGCTCAGGCTGGTCTGACCTCAGATAAGGATCCCTTCTCTGCACCTCTCTGCATGAAATGCTCCATCTGTCGGCTGCACTCTGGGAGCTGTGTTCTACACCTGGGTTTCATACAGGTCTCTCCCTAGCACTATCTGAAAGGCTGCTTGACTCTCCATACTCAGGAGGCTGCTGCAACACAGGCTGCTGGCACTCGGGTCTAAGGCAGCTGACTGAGCGTGTTAGGAAGTCCTCAAGCTTCCTCAGGATACCCCTGTGGCTCCCCTTACACCTTGTGCCCTTTTGCTTACCTGGCAGCAGCAGGTATCTAGTGCCAAAAAAATACAGAAACTTCATTGCCCATTTATTCTACTGCTTGTCTGTTAGGAGGGGAAACAAAAATTAAGATCATAATTTTCTAGGTAAACTGCTTTTCTTCCTTTAAACAGTGTGCTTTCACACCACAGGGCATGATTTTAGAAATTATTATTATTACAAGAAACAAAACCACACATCATCTGTGGTGTAACAGTAACATACAACTCTGTAAAAACAATCTGAAGCTGAAAAAGTAGTAAGTGTTTCCAAAATAATAAGACTTAATTATGTCCCCCTGAAACAAAGGAAAACCCATCAGTGGAAAGACTACCAGATCTGACACTTGCTTACAAAACTGCAAATGCATTTTGTTAAACAACATTCAGCTACTTATGAAAAAGAGAGAGGCCTATCTCACTGCCAGAGGTAAGTGTATGCCAATTTTTATACCACATTCAAATCAATTTTGAGGTTGAACACAGCAGTATTCTTCATGTTCAAATAGTAACACTCTCCAGTCACTTGATTTGTGAATTACAAAATAAATCAGTTTTCACTAGCATTATCAATCCTCCCAAGAGGATATAAACTAGTCAAATGTAAGTACTACTGCCATAATATTACATCCATGTAAAGGAATACAAGTGGGTTTGTTATCTGAAAAGGAAAAATAAAAGTACTGAGATTTCCTTCGCTTTCCTTCATTGCTTGGTAGAATTACAAAGTACAGTAAAACAAGTGGCTAGAAAATAACGGTACTCCACAGTCTTCATAGCAAACAACACTAGAATCCACTGGAACAGCAG
>NW_009933331.1:101931-118035 GCF_000696875.1 Nestor notabilis
TTTGTCAGACCAGAATTATTGTGCACTGGCCAGCAAGCATTTGGAAAGATGCTAAAAATTAATTCTTAGTGTCCATAGAATTTGCTAATAAAGGCTTCAAAGGCACTCCTGGAAGCCTACCTGGATGAACATGAGAATATACGTAATCCGAAGTGCTAGGAGGCCTGGGAGAGAGCAGCTGGGCTTGGACTAGGCGCTGAGATTTAGTTCAATGTTTATATATGCTTTTAATATTCAAATTAATTTCCTCAGAGACACAACTTGGATTTCTTCAAGGTAAGCAGTCCGAAATCCATCTTACTTCCATCTGTGTTTCCATTTCATATTGAATGTATGTTGCAAGAGAGACACTGTGATGTGCTTCACTTCTTTCATCACTTCCCTCTTCTACTGTAGTTCAGCAACACATACAAGTCTATCGTTCTCGTTAGAGGCATGGTCTAGAGAAGGCAGCTGGCAAGCCAAACTGTATTTCTACTTCAGCGGCCGAAGTGTTGTATAACTGTGGACATCTTCTAAACATTCCTAACAGGATACTCAGAAGCATCACAGAACACTTACAGGCATACTACCAGGATCAGCTAATAGATGTATACCACAACTAACATGACTAACATATCATAGAATGGTTTGGGTTGGAAGAGACCTTAAAGCTCATCTAGTTCCAATGACCTGTAATGGGTGAGGTCACCTTCCACTGGAGCAGGTTGCTCCAAGCCCCTGTGTCCAACCTGGCCTTGAACACTGCCAGGGACGGGACAGCCACAGCTTCTCTGGGCACCCTGTGCCAGCACCTCACCACCTTCACACTGAAGAATTTCTTCCTTGTATCTAATCTAAATCTACCCTCTTCCGGTTTAAAGCTCAGCCAACGTACACACAAAGCAGGCTTAATTTACATATTATTCACATGTTTTCCTAATGTAGATTGGGAAATCAGGCACTTCACTCACAAATGTAAAAACAGTGGGAAACTAGAATTACATGGTTTTACTATCCATGGCTTTATGACTTTCTCACACACAGCACAACAGATCATACATTTTCCACTTATAACGCTATATTCCTGCATGTAGCCTAAAGCAACACAAGAATAATAACTTCAAATTACAGCATTTTTATTATATTAAATTAGGTTTTTATCACCTTAAATGTATAAAGAATGAAATTGGTATAGCATGAGACTTTCTGCCAACAGTGCAAAATTTTCAGATTATATTAGCATTTAGTATTTCCATTTTCCAATAACGGCTGTAAGCACAAGAAGAATGTTCACATTTCTAAACACTTGAATGCCATAATAATCACACTAGTAATAGCAGAATTTACATTTTAGATTTAGTAAAAATAAAACGGTGGAGAAGCAAAGCTCCACAGAAAGCAAAAATCTCTCAACAATTGAAAAATACCACTTCCAGCACTCAGTTGTGTCTTAAAAGCACTACAGACAACTAATTTCACATTACTTCCCTATAAGCACGGTTAGGCACTGGCAGCCAAAGCAACACAATTCTTGTCTTCCTATCCTCTCATATTCCACATAAGCCCTTTTATCATGCCAGTGTAAGTATCCATTCAGAGATAAAGATTGAGCCAAAAAATAAAGGAAAAAAGGTAAGTAATTTTCAAGCAAATTGGCTCTCTAAATCAGTCTACATGAAGACAATCCAAATACTTGAGCTTCCACTACTGAAATCCTTTTCATATAAAGGAGACAGCTATTGTTATTACAGAACTAAAACTTACTCTGAAATTAAAAATGTAAAAGGCATCGAGCTGGTCGTGTTCTCAGCTTTAAATTCTAAATGAAGACTCCTACTTGCAACTCATAAGAAAGTAGCCTGCATATAAAGAAGAAAGTAATATGCTTATATAAAATACAGCATACATGAAAAGTTTCACTGTTTTAACTTTTCACACTTTTAGCATACTAGTATACATTTTTAAAACTATTATTCTGTTCCTAAAATGAATTTTGTTAGTATCGGACTGTCCAATAGGGTCTAATTTTACTTTGCATGAAGAGTAGGTGCAATATGCAAGATGGATCTTGGATGTCTTCTCACACAGACAGGCCAAACATTTACTCAAAAAACCTTCTAAATCACGTTGCATTTATATTCTGTAAGCTAGTTCTTAAAAATATTTTTGGACAGATTCTGGTAATACTTCAGTATCACCAAGAGCTACTATTTGCTAGGAGGATGATAATTTCCATTGAGTCATAAGGTCTTCCACATCACTATTATATAGTATTTTGTAGCTGCCAGATCTGAGGAAATTTTCATTTCTGTGAGAAATCTTGATGATTGCCAGTACACAAAAGCTGTAGGTCTATGCTCTCTATTTAGTCATATCTGTCCAGTATCACAGGTCATAAACTGTTTTCTCACATTTTGAAAGCTATTACCTGACTAATATCTGTGTTTTCCATAAAGCATCCTGCTGTCAGATTCTGCTCTACTGATGTCAATGACTAATATCCCACTTCTTGCCTTCATTCTTTCCTTTGCTGTTTCACAATTTATACATTCCAAAAGGAACAGAGTCCATGTAAAAATACAATATTCAGCAAGTATCTCTTACTGCAGTGTTACAGTTCTAGCATTAGCTGATGTCTAACCCCTCTTCATACAGTGCTGACATAGTAAGCAATAAAAAGAGAGTAGTACATAACAAGGAAAACATATACACTGGCAGTCAGCTATATAGTATATTAGCTAGGTGTTTGCATTCTCTCTCTACACCTCTACTCTTTATGTCTAAGAACTAGTACTAGATGGAGATATTGGAGATCATGACAGGGGCCCCACTATTTTCTTACACGTAACACATTCATCATCAACATACATGAGGCTAAAATGGGTACCAGAAATGCTTTTGCACAGTACATGTTTGCAGATAAATAACTTCTGGACCAACTACCAGCATAAGCCATGTAAGCACACATACACACACACACACACACACAGAAGATAAACCAAAAATCTGAAACATTAACATCTCAGTGACAACAGAAGATGATGTGTCACTGGAAAAGACACAACTGAAGTATCTTTCTCAAAATGACTTTCATCATCCCCTCAAATGCCCTGAGCCAAATTCCATAACTCTTCCCAATCTTAAACAAACAGCTACAAGGCAAAAAACTACAGTGCCAAATACTCAGTAGTTATGGCAAAATAAAAATAATGACAGAAGCAGTTGCACTTCATCACTGTGTGCAACTATGTTATTTTACAAGTTTGTAAAAGCAAAAATTCTACAGATGCATCATTAAATTATGAGGGTTTTTTGGAACCCTGCATGATGTTGGCAAGGAATAAATAATAAAGTAATTTAATTATAGCAATATTAATTTCAAAATAGTTTCCAGCATTTGCATTGCTAAGAGGCAATCTGAATGTCTCAGGTAGCAGTAGACAAATAGTTATCAATATTAATCACTTCTCTATCACTCTTTTCCAATGACTTGTACATCCCACTAGATGTACATCCCATTTGTACATCCCAGAAGAAATGAAGGACATGTTTTTCTAAAATTTATGATTACTTATTTAGCCAATTTATGTTCCAGATGGAAATCTACAGTATGATTCTACTGGCTGATGCAACAAAATGAGAGAGTGGAACAATCAGCAGGACACTCAGTCGGGATTAGAGACTTGTCTTCTGTCCTAGGTCAACTAATAGCTTAATGTGCAGCAGCAGCATATTTACCTCTCCTGTGATTTCATCTCCTGTCTTTGAAAAGGGGAAATATTTACACAATCCATTGAACTGCTCTTTGAAGCAAAGTTTAAACACCTCACATTCCCATCCAACCTAACAGAGGGGCTGATCTCCCGAAATGTAGCACATCTTCCACAAAATACACCCATTTCAACTTGTAAAACATCACAGCCATGTGCAACAACCAGGGAACCAATGCACACAGCTCACTTAAAGCAATTCTGTGTTGTAGAAACAGTACCTCTTTGTGTGACTTGGGAGAAAAAAAGAAAGGTGGGGCCGGGGGGGAAGGCTACATCAGCCTGAAAGAAATGTAAGTATATTGTTCATTCCCACAAAAAAAAGAACATCCCCCCCCTCCATCTGCTGGCAGAAAACAGGTAAATAAGAAACGTCTGATCAATTTTGGTATTTGATGCCTTTATAAAATACTTCTATATCTGTTGATGAGAACCATAACAAGTGCTTTAATAAGATGCTTGAAGAACGGCAGACATCAAATCTGCTACTCTCATGACTGAATCATTGAATGTTGTTTTCCATGCAGCACAGGAAGAATGATGTGTAAACTCTGACAAACTGCTCACAAAGATATGCAGGTGTTGTTTTCACGCAAATCACACTATGCATGGCACAAAAACAGAATATAATTTTAAATGTTTGAGAACATTTAACCAAATTGTTCCTGAATCACCAAATGATAATTACTTCCAGAGATTACAGACCTCTTAAAAGAGCACTATCACCCCAAACCATCAGTAGTTATACAGAGACTGAAATGTAATGGCAAGGGTCAGCACTAAGGTGAATCTATTTCTGCATTTGTTGCAACGTAAAGCTAATAAATGAATGCTGTGAATTTGGGGGCAGCGAGAGCTGCCATGTTATCTGACAGATTAGCATGTGAAGTAAATGAAACTGTCACACAGAGATGACTGCTAACAGAATCAAATTTAGATTTAAAATGAGCCCTGGAAATATCTCTTAGAAAAGCTTCAACAACGAAGAATTCACTGACTTACCAGAGGGCAGGAGATCATCTATTACACCAAATCAATCAGCTGTGCCCCTCCACTGAAATACAAGAAACGAAGAGCTGAAAGTGACTGAAGTAAAAAGAAGTTCTTAAAAGAAAGAGTGATACTCTGTAACTAGGGTCATGGGTCACACAATTTAAAGATAGCAGAAGCACTGTTTCAATGAGTGCAAGACATGCTCCAGAGTGATCCATTTCTTTCAGAAGATCAGAGCACTGTTGTATGATAAAAAAAAAAAAAAAAAAACCACTAAAACCCTAGACTTAATGCCCTTGTTTTATGTTACACTAGGAAAAGTTCTGTGACTCCAGCAAACTACAACTAAACCTAGCAATAGCTGCAAATAGAATGTAACAACTAATTTTCCTTGCTTACCAGAAGCAAAAGTCATTTGTTTTAAATAAAAGCTTACTATATTTTGAGCTAAGAAATACCACTGCAAGATTCTAAAATCTGCGCTTGATGGAAGGCTTTCCCCAATTTTTGACTAAAAGGGATAAATATAATATAACTATAAACTACCGTTATATACCGCTTACCACTACACATGCCACCAAAATCCCTGCTTTATCAACTTTGTTGCATATGAGGGATATGAGGTTTGCTATGAGGCTACAACCTATTTGGGATCAATCTCTAGCAAGAGAAATGGAGTAAGAGTCCTCCCATCACTGGTGGTCACTGAAGTCCACCTGGGCTTTGAAACAGCTGGGTACACACTCTTCACCTGAATTGGAAAAGTAGGCCATCTACACAGGAATGCACTGTTAAGCAGTTCATTATAAAGGCTATGTGCACACATGAACACATCTCAGCACAGATGATGGTTCATTCTGAGATAATTTCTCCCCTGCACAACAGAAACATTTCAGTAAAACTCCCCAGAATCCATTACACTAAGTTCTTCTACTTGTACGCAGCAACTCCTTTTAAATGTTCCTCTCATCAGCTATTACCAAAGCAAAGCATATCTCCTTTCAACAAATTAATTTTTCTAAATTTATCTAGTCCACATTCTTTTCAAAAACAAAACCAAAAAAACCCACAACCCTGGGCAGAGGCTTTCAGTACTGTTTTGAGCACAGAATGATGAACTGTTGTAGAATTAAAGGGGGAAAAAGAAACAAAAATACAATTACACGGCTGGACTAATAGTTGTTCAGAATGAATTAAACAACAAAAGACTTTAATGTGTCAGTAAAAAGTTCGGCAGAAATCGTCCAGCATCTTGATGACAGCTGTTTTGAATGAACATCCTATAATTCTTCCTGTGCCACACCCTCCACTGCAGTCAATCTTGTCTATGGTACCTTTAATTTGTTGGATATAAAAGAACAAAATAGGATGCAGTGGGACAAGCAGCAGAAATGGTAGGTGTACACTATCTAACAGGAACCACCTAAGTGTGGTAACAGCTTCTGCATCATTATGGCAAGCTAGTCTAGGTTGTACAAGCTCCCAAGAATGCCTCCCAGCAGTTCTACATACATAACTAGCAGAACACAACCTTTCTTTTTTCTGGCATTCAAGGATATTCGGCCTATCATTTTACTTCCAGTCTTAAAAGCAAAACAGACAGACCTAACTTAACTGAGAGTGTGTAAGAACAGAGGAAGTGCTGTTCTCAAAGTTTTTAACTATACATTAGGCAATGTTAAATAATTTTCCAGCATTTTAAAGCATGACAAAGTGAAATTGTTTTATTTTTCAAATGTGGAAAAATCAAAATCAGCATTACAAAGAAGCTGAAAATCTGCATTTGTATGCATAAGTCCTCACTGTTTAAGTCAGAATTATATCTACCATCCTTGATTCAGATAAAACCCCTATATACTTTCAATGAGGTCTGAATAGAAAATATACAATAGTTACTAGTATTCCCTAACAACAAACTTAGTCAATTACTGTGAAATAACCAAGATACCCAAATGATCCAAGTTATGAATACTAAATTCAAAATGTGAAGCTTTGCATTCCACATTAAAAAAAATCCCAACAGAAATGAATATAGCACATTGTGTGCTCTTAATGGGCAATATGTTTATTATTTATCTGTTAGTTCTAAATATCATTGTTCAATCAGCTATTAAAAACTCATACTGAAATTTTTATGAGAATTCGCTACCATTAGGGAACTATAGAAGTAAATGGGTAAGAGCCCCCTAGGGCCCGATATATTTTTGACAATAGATTTTAAAACATATGCCAAAAATTAATGAGGCAGAAATGGAAACAGATTGGGTAAAGTTTGAAACAGCTTAAAGTGAAAGATATTTATTAGATTTTTTTTTTGTAGTTTGCTGAAATAGAAAGTCAAGAAAATAAACACTGAGGTAACAATACAGTTGTGATGAACTTGCTTCAAAAATTACTGAGGAAACGTATAATCACTGCAATGTCAGAGGCCTGATGAGAACACTGCTGGAGAGTTGTACATTTGAATTTAAGATTCTTAGACAGATACTCTGAAAGAAGCAGGCATGCTCACTTAAAAAATGGTACCATCTTCAGTTTCATCACCAATGCATTTAATTTACCTGAGCTACTAGTAATTCATCAAAACAATGTAATTTTGACAAAAGATTTTAAGACTGAACTTCCATCAGCTTCATGACATAAAATTTACTCATCCCCAGAAAATTACAATGTCTTACAAGGATGAGTGTGAGAAATTATGTCCATATTACTCGCAATCTTTCTTTTTCTCCACAGGACCTGTTCAGTACGAGCAGATTGCCCCATGAATACAAAAGCGTCTACAGGCATTTGGGACATCCAAAGAAATAAAGGATTCTTGAGGTTTCACAGGAGAGATGAGTTGCATCTTACGGATTTTGGACAATGTGTTTATGAAGTAAACAGGGCAGTTGACATTCCTGACAGGTGCTATTTGTTGCCTTTTTCTATTTTCTTCTATTTCCTGTACATCAGTCTGTAACACACTGATGTGTCTTACACGATCATGTAAGCATCCCGCTTAAAGAGCATAATAAAAGGATTATAACTAAACAAACAAACAAAAAAAAAAGCTAAAAGTAATTTTTCAAAATTATCTTGATTAGACCTTATGAATGGAAAGAAGACTACTACTACTGAAGCACCATTCACTCACTCCTTCCAGCAATTACAGCCATGGTTCCTTCAAAGTGTAAGTGCAATAGTATTCCTGGAAAAAGGGCAGAAAAGACATCCAGTGTTGTTGGGGTCTGGATTTTTTTTAATGTTGACATATATCAAAGTAGAACTAGTCTTTATGGACACAGTTTAACACTCTATCCTTGGTTAGAAAAGCAATTGGGATTTGAAGAGTTTTTGCACAGAAATACACTTGAACATGTAAACCTGTGTTTTCTTGGATACAGCTGAACGTCCCAAATCTTCCCCATGGGCCCTTCAACTCCCACCAGTTTTGAAAATTCCATAGTACTACAGCTCTTTGTAAGATTTTCCTGCAGGATTACAACAGGGAAGATCAAATCTCTTACTTTGGTAATCCAACAGTAACAAGGAACCTGGCTATACTGGCCACATGCCTACTGAAGCACATGGCAGCTTCAGTATGGGAAACCACAGCACTGGTATGTCCCTGTGAAAAACACAGAATTTCATGAGAATTTCATGCCAATTCTGTTCTTCCTGCATAGTAAAGTATAATGGATAAATTACGTGGTTTATACTAATCCCATTTGGTTTCTTCCCTAACTAAACAAAAGTATTACCTGAGTATCGACCTTTCACTCAAATATTTAACATAAATTGACAGACCCTCTTGCAGTACAAAGAACCTGGCTGGTAATCAGGTTGCTATGCAATCACTGAGAAGTCTCACAACTGCTAGCACAAAACATCTCATTTTACACAGAAAAACTTTCCAGCAGAAGAACACTAAAATCAAACTTTTGAATGAGTTTGTATTTTGAAAACCACACATTTCAATAGCTATTCTAACTAAACACCCGATAGAAATTTTTAACAAGTGCCAGGAAAAGTGACAGTTTCCAGAAGAAATTCAGTCCAAGTTCTTTATTAAGGGCCACACCTTGTGGGAAAAAGCCAAAAAGACTGGCCTAAACCAGATGAAGTTACAAGTTACAGTCTATCAAGTTAGAATTAATGGGAGTAGAAAACTTAAATATACTGTTAAAATTGACCAAAACAAACAAACAAAATCAGTAAGTATGTGTTTTGTATTTTTTTCCCTGGAGGTGCAAACCGTGTTGTTATGAAAAACAAACAAGAAAAAAAAAAACCCAAGCTGAGCCTCCTGGCTTAGATGGGTGTTTCAATCTAAAAAGATACTTGAATCATACAAGGCTCACTTATTCATATATTTGGGGTTTTTTAAAGTTTATGAGTAAAGTTATCTTACACGGACTTAATCTTTTCAGCACTTTTAAGAAGTACACCAGTGGAGCATCTACTTGCTCAGTTAGATAAATAACATGTGTTTTCCTGATGTGGACACTCCAATTAACACTAAACACTGACAATGTTAAAACTAAATTTCCACAGAGATACATGATTTGTAACACATTTGAAGTGTTGTTCTGTAGTAGTAAATATTACTTAAGTCAATATATTATTTATCTAGCCTTCTTTCTGCTTTTCATAGGCTATATTTATTAAATTCTGCTCAGATCACAGTAATGTTTTCCATAACACAGAGAGCAAGGCATTGTGCATTAACATGTAGCATAAGCAGCATTTCTTCAGTACTGTCAGTATGATTCAAACTTCAATCTAGAAGCCTTATTTTTTACCCTATTAGAGTACATTTTGTTATCTGATGCACCAAACACTAACTTTGCTTCCAAAGGCCATTCTTCAACATCCCCACCATTACTGGACAAAACTCTCAATGTGGTAGATTGTCTCCAAAAGCTGTTTGAAAACACTGAAACTGATTTCCTGAATGTTCTTCATAGAGAAAATGTTTAGCACTCAGATATACTGGGGCAGCTACAAAGCAGTCTACAAAGTCTACAATTACATTCAGTGCTCGTTTTCCCCAAGAATTTGAGAGAAAATTCTAGATGCCACCTGTGTACAGAAACATCATCACACGTAAGAAGCATCTACACAAAGGAATATGAACAGCAGACTAAGAAACTGTGCCAGCCTCAATAAAGCATCACAAAATAAAACCTGTTCTTCACTTTGGGATTTCCTTTATACGCATAAATGCAATTATTTTATTTTTTTTTTAAATGTCTCTTCACCAGCAAAGTAATAACTATCTTGCTTCACCAAACCACGCTGGGCTTATACAATCTTTTGTTCTATACTGGAACAGAAAAAATAAACCTTTCAGATACTTAGATTTTAAAAAATAAATAAATAAAGCACAAGAAACACCCCTAGAAATCCAATGAGTCAGTGGTTAGAACATGGGAATAGAAAATGAGAACGAATGCCTCAAATAAATACATAAAATCCTTTAGACTTAAGTTTCCTTGGTAATTTAGCCTCCAGGAATCCTCTATTCTAAGATAGTTGGTTAAACCAATCTGGTACACTCATGTAAATCTTGCCTATTCTCTCATCAAGAACTCTCTCTTCTGATAACTACTCCCCATGGAAATCGATAAAACTAGTAAGTTTCCGTCAAACACAGGATTTAAATTGAATGGTTATTCCTCATCAAGGAAAATAATAAAGTTGAGAAGCTCTGTTTTAACTACTTTATTTACATGTGGTTCATTTCACCTCTATTTTCCCTCTAAACTGATCACTGTTCCATGTAATATAACCATTTTCTGGAGTCACGTGTGTCATCCACATATTCCTTACAAAAGCTCTACATTCTGAAATTATTGTCAATAAAATTTTATAGCATACTCACACTACCCCATATTTTCTCCTGCCACCTATTTTGCCCCTTTTTATTATTTAAACTGGTATTTCCTCCCCTGAAGTGCATCAGTTACTATAAAAAACTTGTATATGCAAATCTGAGTTGAATCCACTAGCATAAAATAATAATAATAAAAAAATAACTACTTTAACAGCTTGAACTGCATCATTTGTGGAATAGTGAAATGTAAGAATTCATCTGTTAGCTGAAATTCATACCTGGGATAGAACCAATATGAGGTGCAAACAATGAAATGTTAAACGATGATATGAAATAAACAAATATCAATGTTTTAAGCATGCTTAATCCCATCTAATACTACCACCGGATTGTGTATTTTATTGAGCTGTTCTTCCAGCAAGAGGATTTACATGCAAAGATTCATTTCACAGCAAAACTCTGGGTGATCCATCATTCCAGTAATTTATATTAATTTAAAACTACTGGATCAATTTACTACAATGAACTGTCTTGTGTTGATGAAAAGAAATGCACTGGATTTAAGTTATCAGCATTAGGATGTCTAAATTTCTTTCAGTGCTTTATATAAATGAAAGCAAGACCAGGCTGAGATTTTACAATTGATTTTTCACCATTTCCTTCACACATTAATACATTAGATTTGCTTATTTTTTTTTATTTTACAGATGTGTAAATATAAGGAAATGTAATGCATACACGTACATACATACACACACACACAAAGGAATTCTCTTCTGATTGTATATTATCCCTTGTCTTTCCAGATTATAAAATTTCCCTGTTAACTGGCTTCCAGACATTGCTATAGCTGGTTCAAATAGGAACCGCACTCAGTGGTATCTTAGCCAGTTCTACTTTAGCAACTAATTACTACAACAATTAGAAACACACACTATGTTTCTGAGAAAGACTCTCAGAAGCTTTCTCCAGACTTCAATACCCACGAGGGTTTTAACAGGTGACAGAAGCCTTTCAAACAGCCAAGATCAGAGCTGGCAGCTCACCTTCTACCAAGGTGAGCCATTCTAACGAGCCTTTGATGTCAGACCTCCACTCTTCCAAAAATTGCTGCACCAAACGTCCAGTTCTGGTCTCCCCCACAGCAGAATATAAATGAGTGACCTCAGCTTTTTGCCAGTACTGTTCTATCATTCAAACAGTCCAGCCAAGCTGAAGTTTAAGTCATATTTTATTATTTGTTTCAGTCAAGCAAGATTATTAATTACTATTAGTTGTGCTGAACTCGAAGAAAAATATCCCAGTGACTTCAGAGCTCTGAATCAAGCCCAAAGGCCTTGAATTGGATTTAATTTATTCCTGGACTTTTTCTGACACTCTGCACAGTGATGAATTTAACCTATCTTGAAATTACGAATTAAATAGGCCTAGGATATATTTTTAATGGCTTTTCCAATTCAAAAATACAATGAAAAACCACATCTGTGTTTTGATCAATCATTTGGACATTTTTCTGAAATATTTTCTGGATCTACATTATGTCCTATATATTTTTTAATATTTTTTCCCTTTTTTCAGTTCTTTCTGAAGCAGTAGATGATATTGAGTATCATATCCTGATTAAAGAATACACATCATTGTCACATAAGTGACAATGACATTAAGTTTTAAGATTAGGCAAAGGGATAAAAATAGAAGGGCATAATTCAGGAAACAATTATCCACCTTAGTAGAGGGACTTCTACAGACTTCATTAAAAAACATACAGAATGCATTACTGTCAATTAGAGCACACCCTGTGCAATTCATTAAAGCTCTCTCCCCTGTGCAGAAGTGACAAACACTCCATTATGTACCCGAGAAATGAGGCAGAACACAAAGGGGTAATGTCAAATTAAAAAGGGACTGACCTGTTCAGAGCACAAAATTATATTATTCAAAAATTAGGGAATCTGGACAAAAGGGATGAAACTAGAAGAGAAAGAACTACCTAAGGGAAGTTCTAATTTGTTTACAGAGCAGTTAGGATGGAGATTTACTATGGTAATTAAGCTATTATTCAATGACAAAAAGAAAAAAAGAAGCAATTACTAAAGAAATGCCACTGACACTTGCCCTATAAAGACACATACCTTGGTAAGAAAGAAAAAGGTGAAACAAACAGCAACAAAACTTTTAAAAAACTGTTTTATTTAAAATTAAATGAACCAAGTTAGACCCATCATCACTTCATTTGTCACATTCCTGATCTTCCCCATATTCATACTGGACTGAAGTATCGCAGTTCCATATGTAAAGCAGAAAAACCTTTACATAGCTATATATATTTACCCATTTCTTTATCCTTCTTTTGACTTTTAGTTTCACTTACAGGTATTGTTTCAAAATATAAATGGAAAAAAAGAATAAAGATTAATATTCTAGGTCCCATTCATGTAGTGCTAAAAAGCAGTTGTGCCTTCATTAATCTTTCTGAGCTCCTTAATTCAGGCACAGAAACTTTAAATTTGCAATGGAATCTCTTCACAACATGTATCTTCCATATACCTCAGCTAAATTGCAAGTAAGCAGCTGATTCCAACAGTAACTATTTATTAATATTAAGAGGAGATTTTCCATTCCCTCTAACATACTTCCAAGGTTGCTGTAAAGTTAATCTGGGTAACTTTACCCCAGCATCTTCCAAGTCAGCAAACAGTGTGGACGCATCAAGCACAGTACTGAGGTGATGTTTACTATATATTTCCCACGTGAAAACCATGATCCAGTGCAGGAAACTCCTGATCTCAAGCCCTTAAACTTTAAGCCTACCTTGCAAGTTACAGACATTACTGTCTACTACAAAATTTAACAACCAATACTGATTGCTTATAATCCTTTGCCTATTTTGACTTACAGCTTTAAAAATTACTCTCGCACTTGCCTTTCTTTTGCATTTCACTTATTTCTCCCAAAGCTATTATAGGCTTTTTCATTGTCCTACTTGGACAAGTGATAATCAAAAAACGTTTTCTATATGCAGATTTACACAGTTTTAGTTACAAACTGCAATACAGACATATGTAGGCAAAGGATGAAGCGCAATGGAAAAAAAAATTCAAAGCAATGAAAAGTTTCCTAACTTGCTTGTTACAAGCAGACATACTGAATTCCAATTAAAGGGTGAGTTTAAATAGACAGGGGATTGAATCCGAGTGTCTGACTGCTATGACACCATGAAGGAGCTAACTCCCCTTTTATATACTCGAATATATAGCAAATGCAAATCAAAACAAGTCAACAAGGTGATAGTGATGAGCTACTTAGATGCACTTAAACACAAGCTTAAGCACAGACATGGAAACCGATCAGTTCCTTTGTATTCCTAGTTCAGGTAATAAGTGCTCTGCAAGAAAGCCTCTCTCAGTAATTGTATTGTCAGGGACAACTAACTACAAATTGGAATGGGGGAGGAGAACATCTTTCCTTAAGCCTTCTCTCAAAACAAAAGCAATTATTTTAAAATACAAAACCACAACAATTAGCCAAGCTATGTGAAACAATACTGGACTATTGCATAGCATTCTCTTCCTGAATCCTTATGTCAACTTTCATGACACGTAGCGACAGTCAGATTTACCAAAACCATTTCTAACATTGCAACATAAGCAGATCAAGTATAAATCCTTGCTATCTATACCAAACCATCTATTTTGACCATACCACAGAGTCAGGATTTGGCATCTCTACCTCCCATCTTCAACACCATAATTTCTTTATCAACAGCACCGCAGCCCTGGATGTGGATATCCGAAGTAACTTGCCTATAAGACTACACGTGTAAACTCAGTCACATTCAGGTTGCACAGAATAAATGGATCAGTCTGAACCAGCAGCACAGCTGTTTTCAACTTTACTGATTCCAAGCCAGATATGCAACAGCCTTTGACCACTAATGAACAGACAGGAATCGAAAAGAAAGTAAGTGGTGGGGGTAAGTCACATCACTTTTCTCAGGTGACTATTACGAATGCATATACCTGGGTGTAACCACATTTCTCCTCTCTGTATTTTTATCTCTGATCTAGGCATGACTCAGATTTACCAAGAGATTGCAGCTGGTTCTTGTACATCCTCGAAAAAGATCAGGCTATGCTACTTAATTAGCGCACGTTAAGTAAGCACTAAATAAAAATGAATGTTTGAGCACACACGCTTGACAGAGGAGAAACTATACTACTAAATTAAAAATATATCAAATGCAAAAGTATTGTTTTCTCACAACATAAGTTTTTCTGCTGCAATATTGTGGTGGATGTTGTATTTCAGCACGTCAAAGATCAATAGACAATGTAGAACAAGAGTGACCAGTTCTTTAATCTGCCATACTTGCATCATTTAGCATTCCAGGGCCATATGCAGAACTCCTAACAAAAAGTAGTCTCCTGTAAACCTGTCACCGCTCAGGTCAATTTTAACAGGCAGCAATTTACAAACAACGTGAAATGTTTACACTGGTGAAACTTCGCATAACCCAGAATCAGCTTGAAATTGCTACCATCCTCTGAGAACAATGGTATCACTAAAAAGCTTCAAGTTTAAATCTGCTCAATCACTGTTTAATCTCTTATTCCAGGGTAATTTAAAATTTTTAATCTAATTTTTATTAGATAATTACCATAAATTCTTTTCATTATGCGTAAACTAATGAGAATAACAGAATCTCCTCGGAGTCCCATTTGTTTATATTTAATGAAACGTAAATGAATAAAGATTACAAAAAGGACGCTTTTTACAACATTAATTAGGGGCACAAAATTCATACTACACGAATCCATTCCTCAGTTCTTAACTGGTGGGATTAGCGTCCCACTGCAGTTAGAAAACATGAGAAAAAAACCCTCCTTTTTCCTCCACTGTCAAACAGTAACGCCTGCAAGTAACAAAAACACCGCTTCCAAAAAACTTTGAACACTATGAAGGCCCAGGTCCGTTCTGGTTTACTTACTACATAAACAATAGCGCTTTATTCTTTATCAACTTTGAATATTAATTTCCAGATTTTGATTTGAGGCTCAGTAACACTGCCCTTGTGATAAATCCCTTGGAATTTTATCCATCTCACCCCAAACGTTCAGCTCTTCTCTGCTCCCAATGCCCCTCGCTGCCACCGCGCCACCAGCCTGTTCTGGGAGATCACTGTGCCACTAAAGCTCGGCACTGCAGCCCCCTCTTTTCTGTTGTTCCACACCACCAGTGCAATTTAGGAAGCACACAAACAGCTGAAGGCGTGGGCTTGCACGAAATCCCCTTTTACTGCCAGGAAGGAGGAACGAGTGCTGAGGGGTGTCCTTTCAGCTAAAGCTTCAACGGGTAAAAGTCGCACCCTACGATACTTGGCGCCCCTCCCGCTAGCTGGTGCCTCTATCACCGCTTCCTCTCCCCTGCCTGGATTATTCTTATCCACCTACCGTCGTATTTTTCCGACTTGGCAGGCAGCCTTTTGACGACTGCAAACGGCCCAGGTTTACCAGCTCCACAGGCGACACGACGGCTCCCGTC